>NW_020956655.1:3289-56106 GCF_003031625.1 Empidonax traillii | reverse complement strand
AACCATCAAGAGGCTTCCAGTCAGATGGATGGACAGGGTTGTTGGTAATTGAGGCAGAGAACAATCTGCACTGTGTGATCACCTCAGAGAAGCTTTTCATGGAGAGATTCCCCCCCTGCCCGGTATTCCATAAATGCTTTCAGTACCTGAAAGGTGCATTAGAGACAGGAGGTACGTGACAGCATGGGACAGGGGTACAGTGAGTTAGTGTTTTTTACAATTTTCTGATCTCACTTGTAGGTTTTAGGGAAGGCTGGATGAGGAAAGAAAATGGCTGGATCACAGTTTGAGAGCTGAGAGTGGTGGGAGGAGATAGCACTTTGCTGCTGATGGATGCAGAAATATTAAATATTCCCATCAGAAGATGGTACCAAATTGCATAGTGGGCTGTGTGTGCCAGTGAAAGTGTCTCCTGGGCCAGCCAGCACTCTTATTATTAAATAAAAATTACCCTTTTGCACTTAAGCAATGACTTGGGAAGGACTAATTGTGAGATTCTTCCATTTATTCCAGCTGACTTACAGTTTAGTGGGAGCTCTGGCTGTGCTGCTGCTGGGATAGCTGGGGAGTGACTGCTGTGCCTCTGAGGAGGACAAAGCGAAACTAGACAAAATTGTTGCGAAAGGTTAAAGGAGCAGTAATTTCTGCTCATTTCTTTCTCATTGCCGCCCTGCGTCTTTGGCAGCCAGGTGTGCTGGGACCTCTCTCTGCTTTAGATGTGTTCCATCCCTGGGTGGTTTCTGGTTACATTCCCTCCCGTGGGATGTTGGAGGCTGTGAGTTGTGGACTCCAATCCGTTCCCAGTGGGAGCCTGTTAGAGGAGGCAGTCCTGTGCTGCTGGAGTTAGGAGGGCTCTGCAGCTCCGAGCTGGTTTTCTCCCGTTACTCTGTGCAACCACAGTCACTATTTAGAAGCAAAATTGGACTTTTTCTGTAGATCATCTTGTTATTTCTGGAAGGGGACATGGCGTTGTTTAAACCTGCCTTCTGTTCATTTGTGTTACCTTGAGAGCTTTGCACCGCTGTACTTCAGTCACTGTCCTGTGCATTTGTGGTCTTGGAAAAAAATTCCTGTCCTTGATTCTCGGTGGTGTTGACTGAGCTCTCTGAAAGGAAAAGTCCTTGTGTCTGTCAGTTGGGTCAGGAAGAAGCAGGTTAGGAGCAGTGATGACACAGCTGGCTGCTGCAGAAGCTGCTCCACAGCCTGGCACTTGGCTGAAGATCTGGGCATGGCTGTGCCCTCTGCCCCCTGCCTTTTGTGCCTCTTGGAGGAACACACATCTGTGCTTCTCCAGGCCAAGGTCCTGCTCTGGGGTGCTGAATGGCTGACCCTCTTGCAGCGCTTCTGCGAGACACGGCTTTTGAATGTGGCTTTTGTTCGGGGCGTTGAGCCCCAGTTTGCGTCCAGAATGCCTGGCAGGACATAAAGTCCGGCCTTTGTTTTGGATAATGAGTGGGGAATATTTGAATGAGTGTTTCTTAGTCTAGTCAGTGTCAAGTACCATTTTGGGAACAAGTGACTGAGCTAACCTCTGAGCTTGGTTCAACAACAATCCATTTATTGACAAATTCTTAAGGAATTTCCATTAAGCAAGTGATACAACTGAAAAACAAAACAAAAACACACTCCTAAATCCAACAACCAATGCAAACAACACCCCAGCTTCCACCCTAACTCTGTGTGCAGAAATTACTGATATAAGCAAAACAATGCTCAGTATCACTGTGCTTGTTTTCCTTTCCTTTATATGGGTCTCTTCTTTTAGAGTGTGTAAAAGACGAACATATTCCACTAAAGGAAAAAACAAACCTTTAAATCAAAATAGTAACTGCTTTTCTTCTTCCTGAAAAGCACCTTGAATGCATGTATGCATAGAAGAGAATTTCTGCAGCTGAATCGTTCAGTTTCCTGTGTTGGGCATGTTCTTTTTAGGTTGTTTTTTTTTTTTTTTTTTACTGCACCTGTTTTTCACACCACCTTCAATTCTGTCCACATCTTTGGCTGTTAATAACATATCCCTGTATGTCAGTGGAGAAGGAAACTGTGGGATCCTTCCCCCAGAGCAGAAATCCTTGGGGAGCAGAGCCTGAAGGGAGAAGAGGTACTGCCAGAGGATATGATTTGATATTGTTTTTAAAAAGGACGCTTGATCAAGATGGAGAAGAGAGGCCAAAGGAGTGAATGCTGGCCTGACTGACAGCACCACTCACTGAAATGTTAATGTGTTTAGAAGAATTTCTTCACCAGGGGAGGCTGGAAACTCGTACGGTAACATTAATTATTAACTGCAGCCCAGAGCTGGAAGACCTAATTTAATTTCTGGTTGGATAATAGGATGACTCATGCAACAAAACAAACTGTGTCAGAAAATGAAGTGTCTCTGTGAAAACTGACATTCCCGACTTCTGCTTTGAGCTGAAGTTACTGCAGGAGAAGTGTGAAAAGTACAGACTGAATTTCCTGCAGTGGTCAGGCTGTGATCCATAGGAATTAGGAGTTAATGCCATCTCCAGGCTGAGCCCTCCCAGCTCCCTCAGCCTTTTCCCCCTATTCCCCTTGTCCACCGAGGCAGCCTCTGACAGGACTAAATCCATTTTCCCCAGTCTCTGCACAGCAGTAAGGAGAGCAGTGGCTCACATCAGACACTCTGGCTGTTGAGAGGGGTGACACGTGGGTTCTGATATCCCCAAGTAATTGCAGTGTAAGCAGTTCTTCCCTTTTTCCCTGCATGTCCCAGCCCAGCTGGGCGTGCAAAGGGCTGTGTCCTTCACCCAGGTACCAGCCTTGTGTGTTTCTGAGAGCAGAGCAGCTCTCCTTTCAGAGCTGTCTCGGGTTTTAAGAGTCTCACTGGTGTGTTCTTTTGTTTTCCTGCTATCAAGGGTTTTCCAGCAAAGCCTGTTTAAGCAGCTCCTGGTCCTGTCCCTCCTCAGCTCTGCAGGTGGAACTGCCGCTGGTGCAGGTCGGGGCTGTGGGTGTGTGCCGTGGAATTGATGCCTGGAGTTATCTGGGTTAGAGATGAGCCTCCAATCACGGTTTATTGCTGGATTACAGTTTTATTGAATGGGTGTTCTGTCATTAAACAGTGCAGCCGCTGACTGTTTATGGTCTGGAATCATTAAATATCTAACAAGAATATAGATTGTGGTTACATAAACATGCTTGTGTGATCCGTTGGCACCTAATTGGGCTACGGGAGTGACTAATACAGCTCAACCTGCCCTGTTTGGTACCAGACACCTTCCACTAGGCCAGGTCACTCCGAGCCTGTCCCTCTCATTAACCAAAGTAACACTGCTGCTGAATTTGGGGGTTGTGGTGTGTGCTTTGGCTGGATCAGAGTTGAGTGGCCTTTTCAGGAATGTAGGTGAGTTCATGTTTTATTCTGCTGAACAGCACTGCCCGCCTTGTCACTGCCCCCAGACTGATGGGGATCGTGTGCCTGCAGATGGGACGGGAAATCACACCTGCTCTGGTTAATCGTGGGCCCTGATGGCTGGGGGGCAGGGCAGAGCAGAGGGTGGGTAGCATCTGCTCTCTGGCCTTCTTTAAAACAGTCTGGAGATGCACCAGGAGGTGCTGCTGTTGTGGTGTATCCCAGGGCAGTCATTCCAATGAATAATAGCCAGTGGCAGAAGAATCAGCTGAGATTCCTCCCTGGACATAAACACAGTGATGTATGTGTGGTGATGACGTTGTCAGCATTCACTGGAGTTACTGGAAATTGCTTTGGACCCGGTGCCATTGTGGGGGATGCCAAAAGCTTTTGCCAGGCGGGAGGATGGCAGAGCCCAGGTACGGGTGGGCACTGCCAGCAGCAGGCAGAGCAACAAACCCACATTGTCCTCAGCCCAGCAGGCTGGCTGGCTCTGCTGGGGCTGTGCACATCAGTGCCTGCGAGGGAAACCTGAGCTTCGTGTTCTTCCACCTGCCTGCTTCCCAGCCACCATTGTGTCAGAGCTGGTTTTCTGGGAATTCTTTTTATCTGCTTCCAAGTCATCTCGAACTTGGCATTTGTGGTATTAATGTGATTTAAATTTGCAAACACTGCCTTCCCCTTTGTGCCCCAGTCTAATTTGCTGTCTGTCAGCAAACTTTGAGATAGAGGGGATAGAATCCTCCAGAGGTTCACCAACCTCATCCTTTCTGGCAACTTTTTTGAGGTCATGTCTACTGCTTACTCATGGGGGCTTTCGGATAAAGCAGTGGATTTTTATGGGAACTGGTAGTCTAAAATACAGTGTTACACCTGCATTTGTGTGCCATTTCACATGGGAAAAATGAAGAGAATTCTATTAAGTGTAAGTCATAATTTTTCACTTTTTAAAAGTTTGAATGTTATTTATTTATATGTTATTTATTACTTATGTTATTGTTTATTATATCAAAAATACCAGTTCAAGATGATTAGGATGTTTTCTTTTTAATAATTAAAATGTGTCAGAGATTGGTCAGTGAAAGGTAAAATCCTGATTGTTGTGCTAGAGCAGCTGCTTTGAAAGCGAGTCCTTCCTTCAGGCTGCTAATTGGGAATTCAGACCCTTCTTCAGTACTGGGCAGAATTGTCAGACATCCACTGGGGACATGGATTTTTGTGGTTTTCTCTTGCCTAATAAGTTTTGAAGTACTGCTGGAAAGTAATGGATTTGTGCAGGGCCTGACCTGAGGATAATGAGGATCTGAAATTGTTCTGTTACCAGTGGCAGGGCCAGTGTCCTGTCATCATCCTACAGGGAGGATCAGCATCCCTTTGGTTTGTGGTGCTTCGTGCTTGAAGGGCAGTTTTTGCATGTCACAAACTGAGATATTTGTTTAAATAAAAACTTGAGGTTTTAATGAATCAACTGAGTTTCTGTCTCCCCTAAGGGAAGAGAGAAGTCACTTTCAGATTTTTCTTTGGGAATCTTCTGTTGAAACTTGCAGTAAATTTTCAGTTTGGATGCAGATGGCCTTAGTGCTGGCTTCTGGAGCAAGACCAAGGTTGGGTGTGATTTTGGGGGTGGTTTGGTGGATTTTGTATGTAATTTTTCAAACTAAATCCATGTAGGAGGGTCACTCTCAGGTCACAGACTGCTGCAAATGCACCAGTAAGTGCCAGTGAAAGGTTTTTTCAGGCTTTTAATAGCAATGTGTATCAATGCTTTCCCTTTTCTCAGCTCCTGTCAAAGATTAAAAGCTTTCCTTGGCTTCTTCAGAGAAAAGCAGATCAAGCTTTCCTTTGTAAATAGAGTTTCCTAGACTGTAAATTCCTGGCATATGCAGATGATTCAGCCAGTGTACCCTTCTGTCCTTAGGGGTTAGCGGGCACTGTGGTATGGGGGGAAGGTTGTGCTTGATGACCTTGGAGGTCTCACGAACTTTAATGGTTCTGTGATTCCTGCACGAGACACTGGAGAGCTCAGCGAGGGAGGTTGTGCACTGTGAGCCACTGGTGTAAAACATTTCATATTTTTCTGTTGTATGGGATTAAGGATCCCACAGCTCTGCAGACTGTGAAGTTCTTTTCCTGCTTACTGGTGTTTGCTCCATCTCCTGATTCCTGCTGTGTGGGAATCCCTGCTGAGCCAGGATGTGCTCTGGAGGATCAGGGTGCTCCATGAACTGACCGATGCTGCATAGCCAGGAGGGTCTTTCTGATCCAAACTGCACTGCATTCTTTCCTCCAAAAGCTTCTGGGTTTAGTTGTTTTGATTCTGAGAGCTCCCTTAGAGAAAATAATGGGGTTTTTCCCAATGTGTTGTATCCTGCAGTTTGTTTTGCTGTGCTGAACTCCCAGAGGAGAGTGGAGATGTGGGTCATAGCCCTGGTGCATGGCTTTGTTTGCATTGCAGAACTGAGATTGTATCGAACACTGTTGGCAAAATTGCCACAGACATTTTCAAGATTAGCGAGATATTGCAGGAATTATGCAGAATCTTATCACATTCTGTTGCTGTGGCCTTCAGAAAGTCACTGTGATGTCCTCAGAGGTTGTGCTCTTCACTTGAGGTCCTCTTGGCTGGTGTCACCTGGGGGTGAGGGCAACATGCCAAGGGACAGGGCACCCTGCTTGGGTTCTGCCTCTTGGGCTGGCACCCCACCCCTGCCAGAACAGGATAATCTGATTGGGGAATACTTGATGTGGAATAGCTCCCTAGAGCACCTTTTTTTCACTTGGCTGTGTGTGCTTTGGTTTAATCCACCAGCAAGGAAAGTGCGAATGAGCTGGACTCTTCTGCCACTGAACTTGGTTTCAGTTGCTGGGAGATTTAGGAACGGCCTGGTGTGGTTGGGCTTGCTGTAGCCAGCACTCTGGCCCTTCTGATGCATGGATGACAAATAGTGGATTTGGCTTTGGAACTGCAGATCCTGGTTATTTCCCGCAGTAATGGGGAGAGTTAAGAGTGGTGTTTGGGTGACCGTGTCCAGCACACCAGGCTCTGCGGGGGGGTTTTCATTCAGCAAACCAGAAGTGCCACAGTTAAAACATGGGATTAAAGGTTTGTTGTCTTTTCCATTCCGATGTGTTTTGCCACCAGAACACCGAGTTAAAGATCTGTTGTCTCTTTTAGCATGTTATGTTTTGCAAACTCGATAATAAAACTTAACAATAAAACTAGAGACGAGGTGCTCAGCGGATGAAACTGGATTCGCAGAGTCTCTGCGTGCAGGTAACATTCCAGCAGGATCTGGTTTCTCTCCTCCCAGCCAGTGGAAATTTACCTCGCTGGCGCCTATCATGGGTTGGAATCAAAAATCTCTCTACAGGGAGAGCAGAAAAAAAGCGCCCAACCCAGCCCAAACCTCCCCCGCCGCGGCTCGGGTGAAGCTCCGTGCAGGTGAAAGGCGGGCAGGGCGGCCTCTCCCCTGTTGTCCGGGTGACACTTCCCGGAGCACGGCGGCGGGGCCGGGGCTGGGGCTGGGGGTGCTCGGCAAGTGCGCTCGGTAAGTGCCGCCCCTTCGGGGGACTCGGTGTGACACCGGCGTGTGCTGCTGTCCCCACGCGGGGCTGGGTGCTGGGGCTGGGGAACAGGACAGCGAGCTGGTCCATCTCGTGCGCTCCCACGGAGGTGGGTTTGTGTACCTTCGCAAAGACGCGTTAAGTGTCTCATCCGCTCTGGTCCGCGTGGCAGCTGTTCAAATATCGGTTCGCATCGATCCACCCGTCGTGCCTTTCACACTTGTCTGTTCATTTAAACGAGCCCAGCTCTAATTTTATACCCCCATCGATTGGTATTTCAGGCGGTTCTCGTAGTGCGTACGCTCCGTGTGTCATGGGATTGTCTGTCCTGCTGCAAGCTGACGTCTGCAGCTTTCCTTCTTACACCGCGCCGCGTGGCCAGGGATGTCTTGGTGTGCATTTAGGACATACAGATGTGCGTTCCAACCCTTGTTTGGGTTGGTTTGACAGCGCATCTGTCTGGGTTCAGCTGGTGTGGGCTGAGCTGCCTCTCCTGCCTGGGTCACCCTTTGGAGGGGCAGCATCACTCCCTGCCGGTTGGGAAGAAGGCAGGCTGGGACACTGTGCTAGACCAGTGTTCTTTCTCTTTTGTTGCCATAACTCTTCTGTAAACTTCCCAGCTCCAGGCTGTTTTATTAATCCAAGGGCAGGACTTAATGAGTTTTCTTTATGTGAGTGCTTTAATGGGTGTTAGAAATGCTGGGCTTTTCAGAGCAGCCGGAGAAGTGAATGTGGTGTTCGTTTAACAAAGATTAACAAATTGTGAATCATACAGATAAATATTCCTGCAAAAGCCTCTTGAATCTCTAAATGCATCTGTGTTCCTTCATCTGGTTTCTGAGGTGAATTGGGGTTTGTTCACTGCCAGTGAAGTCTGGGTTTTGCTGCATAATTGGCTTCTATTTCCTGAGCGTGGTTCCACCTAAATCAGCCAAGTCCTCTAAAATGGCACCACGAATTGCAGCTAAGAAAACACAACCTATATAAAGGTTATCCTTTAGCAAAGAGGAGAACTCTGTAACCTCTGACATGTTTTGAGGAGGCAAGAAAACATAAACCTCATGTTAATGATTGGACAGAAGTCGGTGTGGATGTGGTTAGTGGTGGAGCTCAGCACTAATAGCTAACCAGGCCCTGCCACAGCGAGCAGGAGGCTGAGCTCGGGGATAGACTTGCCAGAAAATGGAACTATGTTTGTGTTGGGAAAATGCTCTTGGGAACAGGAGATGATTGATCACTGATGGAAGTCTTTCAGTGGAGATATTTAAGTGGCAGTAAATTGTGCTCTCCTGCATTTGTGTGGATGAACAGTTTGACACTGACACTGTGCTCAGCAGTGTGTCAGTTCATGTGGTACCTGAAACTGTTCAGCAGAGAGAACTCGTGATTACACCATAGCTTGTGGCATCTCTTGTGGTTTTAAGATATACACGGGCTAATTAGCAAGTGCTTTTTTAGAGTGCAACAAAACCCCTTTCACTCAGGTCGGGGACCTGTCCCTCATCCGCTTCCCCTCTGCGTGTGATGCCTGAGGAAGGGTGTCGGTGGGGGTTCAGCTGCAGGAGGCCCTTGTTTCCCTCCTGTGGATCCTCCCAGGGAGCTCTGTTCCTGTGCTGTGTGTGCCTGTTCCCTGATCCGAGTCCCGCTGAGCTGAGTGTCTGATCAGCTTGTTAACCTACTCTGCTTGCTCCTGGTGCTTTCCTTGTAATTTAGGACTCCAGCTGAATGTTTGCTGTCCTTCAGCCTCTCTGCAGATCCATCTCCCATGCATGCGATCCCTGCTTCTCCTTAGCCCTCCAAATCTGACTCCTGATCACATCCTGGGCTTTGGATCCTGGGTCTTCTCACCTGGAGATCACCCAGAGCATCATCTTTTGTATCTTGCAAAACATGAACTAGGGATCCTCCAATACTGGGACTTCTGCCTTTCTTTTTTTTTTTTTTTTTTTTTTTTTAAGATAGTAGGGTGTTTGTGTTTTTCTTTTGTTTCTTTTGGTTTAGTTAATATGCAGAGGTGCCCTCAGTGCAGGAATAAGATGCCACTCTAGTGAATGTTTTGACGTTTTAGAGAAATCTGAGTAGCACTGATAGTGTAGAAAGAGCTACTTTAGTGAGGTCAGAACAGTCTTGAGTTTCTACCTGGCTTTCTCTGTGCTGTCTTCTCTTAATGAAGGAATTTGCTTGATCACAATTTGCATGTTCATTGCCGTTTGTGTGTCATAACCTCTGTAGAAGCTTGCAGAGTGTTACACGGTGCTGGAGAGAATACCAGAATCTAGATTGGAGGAAGGATTTCAGTGTCAGGTGTTGTTTGTGTTCCTGGGGCAGGAGGGGTGCCAGGATGGAGCTCTCCCTGCGGGCAGGTTCAATGGGACTCTTGTTGTGTGTTCTGGGGAGTCCCCTGTCCGTGCCTCCTTCCAGAGGCAGGGCTTTGCTGCTCCCGACCTTCCCCAGGCTGAGAAATCACTGGTCCCGCTACCAGAGCTGTGTCTGCCTTTCAGCTGCCTAAAGCAAACACCGGGGGAAACCTGTGGGAAAGTGTCATTGTTTTCCGAACGGGCTTCAAGGAACGGAGTCTCAAGTTACCGTAACTGGATCTGCTATCTTGCAGCTCTGGGAGCTTATCAGAGCAGAGCAGGTATCACTGATACGGGCACTGCCCAACCTGTTTCTGTAGGAGCCTTTCCAGGTGCCATTTTGGTGGCCTCTTTGTTGGTCAAACAGGGTGAGAAAAACCCCAAACCAAAACAAACATTTTTACAGACACTGCATGTAATGAAGTGATAAACTGATCATCGGGCTGATGCTCCAGTAATGTGGGTCTGCAGGACTTGCCAAGTGGTTTTGAGCTCCCTACAGGTTTAAAAAAAGCACTTTAAGAATTTATTTTTAACCTTGCATCCTTATTTTTTGCAGCACAGACATCTCTCAGAACGGTAATGTTATGACTCTTTTCCCTTGTCTTTGAGGAGCTTTAGCGGTGCAGAATGAATTTTGTGGGGTATGGACCATTTAGGATGGGGAATGGCCCTGTTCAGCAAATTCTCTTCTGGTTTTATTGCTATTATTGTTACGTTATTATTGCTCTGATGTTATTAGTGTTATCTACTCTTAACAGCTCTGACTGGAGTTGAATGCTCCTCATGGCTGGGTTCAGATAAACCTCCCAGAGGTTCTCCTTTTCCAATCCTCCCTGGGAGAGCCTCCTGCTCTCTCTTAACTCTTGCCAGCTGTTGATCTCCAGTTGGGACTGCAGTGAACATTAACCTGTGTCCTTTCTCCTTGCAGGAGGAGTCTCGCATCCTCAGGGTGAAGGTGGTGTCTGGCATCGATCTGGCAAAAAAAGACATCTTTGGAGCCAGGTGGGTGTTGTGCAGGGCCCCCCGAGGGCTGTTCATGAGCAGGCAGGAGGTCCCGCTCCGGGGTGCGTGTTGGCACAGCTGGTGGTGCCGAACACACGCCCAGCCCTCTCCCTTCCCTCAGCTCTGTGAGCCCAGAGAACCACCCGGGGAACAACTGGGGGAGAAGCTGCTGCTGAAGCCAGAATGAAGCCAAAGCCATTAATTTTCTTTTTCGGAGGTTAATTCAGGCTTGACGTTCCTGCCGTCTCAAGCCTAAGCGTGAGGAAATGCTTTGCTGCAAATGTTCCAATCTCCTTGGAAGGCTTTTATCAGTTTGAAATTAGTCGTGTCCAATTTTAGCTTTTGTTGAAATGACTAATTTCTTAATGTATAAATGAGCCTCCCTGTGGGTTTTCCTGTATTTCTTTAATGATGCTTACAAATTGTTCATTAGCTTACGTATCTCGCTTGAAACTACATGAAAGCAGCAATTAAAAGTTTAATCGACTTTAATTTTTTGGGTGAAATTTGCAACAAGTGTTCCTTTGGTAGCTGAGTGCAGAATATGGCAAACCAAAGCTTCTTTATTTTCTTTCCCCCAAAGAAGAGCTTTTGGTGCTGACCATAAGCGACATATCTTTTACTTTCAACATGCATGAAGTTTAATCCAGGTGAAATTTGGACCGAGTCCTTTTGATGCGGCCCTTAAATATTGTTGTCCCTTTTCAGAAATTACATCGAATATTGAGGACAAATTCACGATCTTTGCAATGTCTTTTTGGGAGAAAGAAGGTGAAGTGGCTGCTAAATATTTGAGGTGGTTCCACACTTTAAAGCGGGTTCATCTAAAGCCACTTGCAAACGTGTTGGAGTTGCAGAGTGGTGGCCCCAGCAGCTCCTGTGCCTCTGCGTGGTGGAGCTGTGCAGGGCTTCCAGCTGGGGCAGAACGGTTACCGTGTTCCCATGGAACTGTGAAAGACTAACTACAAGGCATACATTGTGTTTTGCATCTCAGTGGGTTGTCCTGACCGTTTTTAATCAACTTTACCATTATAAAACACTGCCTGTGGGCTCGCAGAGTCTGAAAGCCATTTCTTGCCTGATTAAATTCAAAGGCAGTGTAGAGCACTGCAGAAACTCCTGGCTTTCTTCTGAAGGCTGTAACAGTAAAGAAAGCTCAATGCTTTGGAGTTGGCTTTTTTTTTGGGGGGGGGGGGGTCTTTTTGACTTATGAAATGATTTTGATAGCAGCTAAGGATATCTAAGGAGACTCAGGGGAAACCACCTCGTTCTTTACAACTCACTGTCAGGAAGGTGCAGCCAGCGGGGGCTCGGGCTCTTTACCCAGGTAACAAGTGACAGGACAAGAGGAATGGTCTCAAGCTGTGCCAGAGGTTGAATGTTGGGAAAAGGTCTTTCCCAAAAAGGTTTCCAGCCCTGGCACAGCTGCCCAGGGCAGAGGTGGAGTCCTGGATAACAGCCTGTTCCCCTTCTTGTACCAGTGGCTGCTCTGTCGAGCACACACAAATCCTTTGAAGGGAGCTGCTTTCATAAATTAATCAAACCATTTAAAAAAATAATCTGGCTCCTAAAGAAGTGCCTGTTCAGCGCTTGCAGCACTGCAGAATGGCACATGTGCCAGGGGATGGTTCTGTTGCATCCCAGCCCGGGGAGCCCCGGATGTGGCGCAGAGCTGGAGAGTTGTGCACGGCAGAGCTCTGCAGTGACCGAGTTCCCAGAGCCACTTGACCAGATGGCAGCTGCTCAAGTAGGAGAGAGTTCATCCTCTGTTGTTGCTTTTCCTTTTTCCAGTTGATTTCAAATGGAAGTTTCTCTAGTGTAGTGGAAATGAACATGCTGGTTACAGAGTGTGGGGAACTACTGAGAGCTTCCTGAGATCCAAGCTGAGCTTGGCTTGGGGAAGGCGAAGGCAGCATCTGCACTGCTCGGTGAGCACTCCCAGCTCGTGCATTCCCTGTGGAATCAGCGTGCTTTAGGAGAGCTGCAGGGTGCCGGGAGCAGCCGTGGGCAGGTGTTGGGGTGAGCTCAGTCACTGCATCCAGAACAGGCGTGTGTGCCTGCCTGGCAAGGAGGGAATGGCCCCCTACACAGGCAGAGGTGGCAGTTTCCCAGGAGCGGCTGTGCCACCCCAGAGTATGGAACGTGCAGTCCCGGGAGTGGCACGAGCTTCCCACGTGGAAAACACTCAGGGCTCTACCTGAGGAAAACCCTCAAAGGGACAGCCAGAAAGGACTTGTGCCAAGTGTGTGGCCAGTGCAGGACAGGGAACCGGGGTGGGAAGGGATAAATAAAAGACTGCTCGGCAGAAATATGCTGGATAATTGACCTTTTTAATTACGAAACCTTAATGTCGATTTTTGTCTCATAGAGGTGTGTGAAAGGAGTGTTGGGCTGTCGAGTGTGGGCACAGGGCGGGTCTGTATCCACTAGGGGCTTTGATCATAGGAAGGGGCAGGGAGCAGGGGCTCAGCTGGCGGTCAGTGAGTCCCGTGGGGTCAGAGAGCCCAGAGGCAGCGAGCCAGGGGCCACCGAGTCACCAGTGAGCTGGGGGTCAGGCAGCCCGGGGGATCAGCCTGCCGGGGGCTTCTTGCTGCTGCTGCCTGGCAGCAGAGGGCACCAGAGAATTTCCACAGCTTTCACCACGAACCGGCGCTCTGATGGCTTCTTCACCAAAGTGCACAGGGCTTTACCCATCTCACGTGTTGTGTTCTTTAGGCTGCACTGGGGTATGTATTTCAGGAGCTGTAAATGGAGAAATGCTGCTTATTCAAGGCCCTCTACTGAGTAAGAGGGCTCAGTAATAATTCCTGAAGGTTGTCATGTCACAGTGAGTAATAAGTGTCATCAGATGATTGCTCAATAGAAATTGAGCAATCTGTCCTTTGTACAGATAGAAGAATGATAAATGCTGCTCAGTATTTGAAAAGGAGCACCTATATTCAGTCCCTCAGCTTTCCCTGCAGTGAGCTGTGAGTTCACCTGTGTCTTTAAAAGAAAAAGGGGGCATGTAGATAAAATCTTCTAAGAAAAACCTTTTGGTATAAATATTTCTTTTGTCTTCTTTTGCTGTCACATAAAATCATTGAGGAGAATGGATTAAAATCATCAGTAGCTTCTGCTTTTTATCTGTGTTAATTTTTCCTCCTAATGTCTGATACGTTGTAGCAGAAAGGTTGTCCATGTCTGACGGGTGTCTGCTCTCACCTCGTGTTCACCCTGGGTCTGTGGCACGCCTGGCTTGTCCCCTCTTAGGATCCCAGACCATCCTCCTGTTCAGTGCTTGTCCAGCACGTGGAATCGTGGCACGTTTAAAAGCACCCCAGCAATCTTTCTGTTCTTTTACAGGAATGACAGTTGAACCAATGATCTGTGTAAGTGAGAACAAAAGCAACGGTGAGGTTGGAGTGTCCCTTTGAGTGACAGTAAGGCGTGGCAACGTGTCACGAGACTAATCCCAGTGCTGGGAGCCACGGGCAGCTGTGGCAGGTGGGAAGAGCCCAGGGCAGGGGGCTGAGCCGTGCTGGTGCCCCAGCACCGGCAGCGCTGGCATGGATGTCCCAGGAGGGGACAGCTGGGGCAGCAGCAAACCCAAGGGATGGGGAAGGTGCTGTGAGGGGCCCTTGTGTGCCCCCAGACTGCTCTCTTCCTGCGGCTTTGCCTTTTGTCCCAGCTGCTCACTCACCCTCTCGCAGTCAAGAATGAGTTTATCCAGGAAGTTTTGTGTATCCCAGTCACTGTGGGCAGAAAAAGCGGGACATGAATGTACCCCAGCCTGTCCTGACTTGTGAGCTCTGTTTTTTAAATAATTAAAAAAAGAAAAATGTATCAAGGAGCCTGAATCTGGTGGCATGCAATTTATTGTTTTGTGTTTGAGGATGGTATCTGAGAGAAGGAGAAGCATCCACCTGGCTACCTGTGCCTGTGTTCTAGGGGGTCATAAATTCAGGTCCCTGCTGCCTTCTTTGGTGTGGTAAGATGGGAAGCGTGTGGTTCAGCTCATCAAACCCTCATTGCAGCAGTGAGTAATAGCACAGCAGAACAAAACTGAACTCCCCCTCGCACAGCCCTGTTTGATTCGAGTTCTCGGAGCTGTTCTCTGCTCTGAAAGCAGCTGCCTTCTGTTCCAGACAGAGCTCTGACAGGCAGCCACTGACCCCTGTGCTTCAATCCATCTCACCCAGCAGATTCTGATGACAAATCTCCGTCTTTGTAACCAAGAACTTAGTCTTGGGTGATGACTCATGGCAGATTTCCTATTATCTCTAAAAGAGGGAAGAATTTTCTTGGCTTGATTTGGTTTTGCCTTGGAAGCAGCCCCCACATGCTGCCCTGTGCCCATCCATCCCTGCACTGAGCTCTTGCCAGGCCAGTTCAGTTCTCCAACCCAGCAGAAAGCAGTTTGCCTCCTTTTTGGGTGGCAAATGCAGGGGAAGAACACTTTTTACTCAGTTTAGCTGATGGAGTCAGCTCGTGATGCTGTCTGACAGGTGTCAGAGCTGATGCAAAGTGTAATTTGTATTGTGTGGCTTGGAGCACAGAACATAGATTTGCTGCACAAGTGACTTCATTCAGGCCTGAAATACTATCTAATACTGAAGAATCTCCACGAGGTGTGTTTTCAGGCTGTGGGTATGTCGGTGTCCCAGCAGCGCTGTGGGGACTTGGAGGGGAGCAAGGGGTGCCTGGGGCCAGTTCCCCCCAGTTCAGACCCCTCAGCACTGGGCAGGGGGAGCTGGGCACCTCGGGCAGGGCTCCTGGAAGGGCTGCCCAGACAGGGAGTGTTGTAGGATGTAAAGAATTAAATCTTCCTTCTTTGCTGTGGTTTTCTACATGTGTAGAAAACAGAACTTTGCTTTACATTCTAGGAGATTGCCAAGAAGCAAGAATTCTAAAGGAATTGATCTTGTTACTCTTTATTAGAACACAGCGCGTTAAAGGAAGGAGGAGACACCGGAGGTGGAGTTGGAGATGTAATTTTTAACTCCCTTTTTCACCCACAGGCACTTCTTCTCAGCTGTCTGTGATGTGAGTCATTATCTCTAGCAGCTCTTTGGATAAAGCCGTGCTCAGTTTCTCGTAGAGTCAGATGAGGTGCGAGCCTTTCCTTGGGAAATAAAAAACTAGAAGGGAAATGAGGGGCCTGTAAAATGGTTCTGGGATTTGGTATGGAGAGGTGAGATTTGGGGATGCTTAGGCACAATGGACTGCAGTGGTTTTGCAGTGAAGGCTAAGGTAAGGTTTTGTTTTCTTTTTGGACTCTGATGCTCCTTTATTGTTGGGCTGTTGGTCACTCGGTGCTTTGCTTTAGTTACGGGGCACAAGACTTGTATGACAGCAGGGTCAAAATCATCTTCTCTTTGAGGAAAACTCCCAATGGATGTCACTTGGTGCAGGCAGGAAGATGAGCCTCAGAGGGCTCGTGCTGAAATTAAAGCCAGCATGCTCTGAGCATTCCCTGTAGTTGATTGCTGTGTGTTCTCATTGTCCTGCTCCTTTCCTCCAGTGCAGGAGTGGGGAAAGTCACCAGGGGAAATGGCTGGTGGGATACAAAGATAGTGGCTCTAAGAGATTCTACCTTGGGACATTGTTTTTACTACTCTCTGTAAAACTTTTAAGAAGTATCTCGTTATTCTCATCTTCTCTAATGATGCTTATTTTGGGCTTTGTTTCCCACATCTGTTTGAATATGAGAGTGACCAAGTAAAACATTGGATTTTTTTTTAAAATTCTTGGAACTTTCTAAGCCCTAGTAAGTGCATGCACGGAGTTGTCTCTAAGTGTGTTGAAATGATTCTGACATTTTCAAGTTCACAAAGTTTCCTCTTGTTGGGGAAGGGGTTTCTCCCAGGAGCAGAGTGCTCCTGAGCAAGGCTGGTTTCCTTTGGAGCAGTCAGGCTGCTCTGCCATGTGCAGCTTGCCCGTGTGTGTGACAAGCCTGGCACGCACACACTTGCATAACAGCGATACTAAATTTTGGGCTTGGGGAGGCGGTTTCAGCTTTTCCAGTAAAAATAGAGCCACGTAGGCCTTAGGAGTTTCATTGTTCTTTCACGTGTGCCTGTGCTCTCCTCCCCCTTCTTTGGGAGCTTAAAATAAGTAAATAATACAGCAGGTCACTGGCCAAAAGCTATTTGGAGACTTGCTTTCAAAGCTGTTTCCAGGGTATAAAGCAAATGCAATTCCAGACTCGAGTGAACAAACTTGAGCTGGTTCTGTGCATGGGCTCCAGTGTCACAGTGATGTGGAATAACATAGTTTTAAAAGGATGCTTTGAGGTTTTTTGGGGGTTTTGGTTGGGGTTTTTTAGGGTTTCTAAGTCATTAGTGGTTTTGTCCTCCAGAAGAAGAGCTGGAAGCTTGTCTTTTCATGCTGAGGTTCAAATGAAATATGATAATTATATATCTACAATTGCTTGAGCTTTAAGAAAATACCAAATATTGAGAGTTGGCAAAGTAGCTAATTCTGAATGTCTGAGAGATTCCAGAAGGTTGGGAAAAGGATTTCTTAAGACTTCAGATTGTTTTGATGGCTGTTGTTCTGCCAAACTCTCTTTGCACTAGCTTGTGATTAGGATTAACATAACTTTTCTTATTAACTTCATTTTCTTAGGATCCCAGTTTATTCTCCAGAGAACTGTTCCCTCATCTGAGCAGGCACTGACTTTCTCTTTAGGTTTTGACCGATCGTGTCAGGGTAGATCAGATGTATTGGTTTTAATCATTTTTGATTCTGTCATGAGGAGCATTATGATAGGTGTTCCACAAATCAATTCCCATTCATCTCCGTCACCGGGATGATGATGACTGGGCTCATTTCTCTTTGCAAAACCTGAATGCCTGATAATACGTATGAATAAACCCACTGGCTCCTGCTGAGCGATGGCATTGCCAGATGTGAGAAATGTAGAGCAGGAAAGCAATAATTCATTTTAATCACCTTCAGGGGAGAAGTATCTGGCAAGTACAACTCCAGCCTGATCTGTGTTTGCTTTCTCTGCTCAAAAGGTCCCCTCACCTGGTTGGTCTGTTGGTTTTTCTTCCTGCTCTCAGCACAGGTGTTTTATTTGTTATTGTATCTCCTGGATCATGGGGATTTGTTTCTTAGAACACATCTGCAGATACTGCTGCGAGTGCCAATCTGGTGTTGCCTCCCCTCTTCTTGTCTATGTCATTCCAATTTGGGCATGGGTTTTCCAGGGATTTTTAATGGACCACGGGGTGTATTTTGTTCTTCTGCAAATTTTCTTCAATTTTACTGATTTTCCTGTTGCTTTTTTCATGGTTTGGCTGTACAGTTATAGAACATTAAATCTGATGTTTTCTTTTGCAGTGATCCCTATGTGAAACTTTCCTTGTATGTAGCAGATGAGAACAGAGAACTTGCTCTTGTGCAGACAAAAACCATTAAAAAGGTATGTGTATACTCTGTTTCATTCCATTGTTTGGAAATACTAAGAACGCTGGAACACAATTGTATAACTTATTACAGCACTGATTGAAATAGTTGCATACATGTAAAGGAACCCAATAATGTAGTTTTTTTCAAAATATTTTCCTGATATGGTGAATTTCAAACAGCCAGATGACAGAAAAGCCTTGGACTGTTTACCTTTTTAATTAAAAACAAAATTGAATTTTGTTTACTTTTGTAATTTCAGTCCACACAAACGAAAATTCCACTGGGGGATATTTGTCATTATCAGTTTGTGAGGGATGCAGTGCAGTCACCCCCCGTGTCCTGCACTGCAGGAATCCACTGGATCTGTAACAGGGAGTGAGAAAAACAGCCAAGGTTCCCCCTCTCTGCTGGAGCAGAATGGTGGGGGATGCAGAGCCAGTTTGTCCTGTCAGCTCTGCTGGGGGAGAGCATGAGGGAATGAGTTGGCACGAACACAGAACCGTTGGACACGCTGTCCAATTGTTTTTATTCTTGCCCACATTACTGGTTGTAGTTCTCATCTCTTTTTTTATCAATTTATTATGTCATGCTTGAGCTCCCTTCAGATTGCAATCTGTGTGCACGTTGTATTCTGTGCATTTTAGGCAGCTTGTTAAAACAAAATTAAAGTCCTTGGGCTGGGGGGAGACTGGGAAGAGTATCATACCTATTCCAAAGAAATAATCTTTTCTTTTGTTCTTTTTTTATTTCTGCTTCGTTCACAGTATAAATCTATTCCTGTTTTTGCAGCCCTAATGTTACTCTTGTGTTTAAAAAATACTTTTTTTTTTCCATTTGTGTTTAAATGAATCTTGGGAATGAAATGTCCCCAGGTTATATTTCTATAGGTTCTCAGTGATTTGTCTTTTACTCATTAAATCCTATTTATACTTAACATCTATTTTAGGATCATCTGACTCAAATATCCTCCCACGGTTGGTTTACTCAGTAGAGAATTTCTGGATAATTTGATGACACTATTGTTTCAATTTTTTTTATTACATGTTTTTATCTTTTTTTATTCCCCTAGAAAAATGTCACTTGCATGCATGGTTTGATGATTGCAAACTGGCAAACCTAAAGAAACTTCAGCATGGAAATGTTATTTCTTTTACAGACACTGAACCCCAAGTGGAATGAAGAATTTTATTTTAGAGTAAGTCTCTCTTTACTTGCAGTCATTATTAGAGCATGCACAGTTAATCTTATTTTAAGTTTGTTGTTGGTATGTTTACTTAAAAGCCCGTGTACTTGCTGTTGTGTTCCTGTAGGGATGGAACGCTCAGCAGGAATTGGCTCGAGGTTATTTACAAACACACAACCTGAGATTATACGAACTCCAAGGGCAATAACTTTGCTACTCAGTTGCACAAAGCATTTTTCCAAGGAAGACTGATTGAGTTTTTGTGCAGCTGCAACTTCCACAAAAGAAAAAACCTGTTAGTCCTGTCCTGTTTGCCTTGGTTTAATCACTGCCTAATCTAATGCTCAGAGACTGTTGTTGTCCAGTGACATTTGGATTTTCTTGCAGGTGAACCCAACCAACCACCGGCTCCTGTTCGAGGTGTTTGATGAGAACAGACTGGTGAGTGCTTGTCTGGGTTGTTGCACTGATCACAGGGCTCCGTGGGACACAGCTGATGGAAGTGCAGCAAAGCTTAAAGGTGTTATTTTATCTGCTGTGGGAGTGAGTGTGCTAAGAACTAATTTGGTCAAAATTAGAATCAGAGTTGTGAAGATCCTTTTATTAAAACCAAAGCACCATAGAAACATCTGTCTGTCTTCCACAACCCTCCTTTTCCAACAGGTTGTGTTTGCAGAGTGAGAAGACACTGATTATTTTAGCTCTACCTGGAAATATTTATTGTCAATACTTGAATGGTTTTTATTGCAAGGACTCTGTTCCTTCTTGTTGTTCCCAAATCACCGAAGCACACCCTGGCTCTGCAGCACATCCTTGCCTTTCTGCTCCCAGTCTAAACAGAGAAAACGCGGTGCAGCTTCACCGTGGGCGCAGAGAGAAACTGTCTGTGGGTAATGTGCTTTAGCTGACAAATAAGATAAAACAGTACCAGCACTTGCACCTCCACAAGGCCATCTCCAGGGCTGTCACTGTGTGGAAGCTGTGCATGTTCTTCTTGTTGGCTCATGATCTGTGGGAAACAATGGGGGATTGGGCCAGCGGATGGGTCTGAGCTTCCATCTCTCCTGAGATTGCTCATTTTCTGGCTTTGGAGAGCAAACTGCTTGCGAGCAGAGGTTTAAATGCCTAGATGGAGGATTGATCCCCCACATGCAGATTTTCAGGGCTGTTGACAAACTGAGGCTTTCCAGTTCTCCCAGAAAACAGTTGTCCAGGCGCCGGGATGGAGCTGCACTTGTGGCTAACAAGTGTGGGCACCCACCACGTGTGAGCGTCCTCAGAGCACTGAGGATCTGCGTTGTAACAGCTCCTTTAGGGTGCTTGGTGTATCCTGCCCCGCTCCCGAGGCCGTTTGGCAGCGGGAGGGTGTCACCGTGTCCCGTGCTGGCTGTGCCACGTGTGGTGGCACTGCTGACACCCTCGCTGGCGCCCGGCCAGCAACGGGCACTTTGTGTGCAGGCTGTGGGACAGATCGGAGCGGGGGGACGTGCAGTGCCTGGCTCCGCTTCTCCCTCGTCTGTACTGCCTGGCAAAGCTGGAGAAGGAGCTTTGTGTCCTGCCATCGGGCACATTCCCGCTGGTTTCCCTGCGAGAGGTCTTTGCCGTACGTGCGATTGCTTTTGGAATTCCTGTAGCTACTCCGAGGGGCTGTGCAGGGGAGTTCAGGTTGTACTGAGCTCGTAGGGACAGTGTGCAAGTTGGAGCTTTTTCAAGGCAAGAAGTTGATTGCTTAGTCGTGTTAGGAGCACAGTTCAAGCTGAAAGCATAACTCTGCTATATTTATTCCAGTTCTGCCATGGCAGCCCAGTGCTGAAACGCACCAAAAGGGGACTCTTGAAAGAAGTTCCCTCATTTGCATGTGGCGTTGACTTCAGCTTTGAACACCAAGTGGGAGTGTTTTTGTTGCAGTGAAATTTTTGTGCCCTGTGAATGTGGTTTAGATTTACAGCAGTGCCGAGCACGCTCGCAGCCTCGGTCAGCTGCGAGAGCTCTCCCGCTGGGGCTGCTCCTCCCTGATGGAAAAGGAGCAGCTGGGAAGGTGCTGTTTCAGGCTCTTGCTGGCATTAAAAAAAAAAAAAAAAGGAAAAAACAAACCCCCCACCCGCTTACATTGGAGAGGGGGAACCAGGCCACGTGACTGCCGCCATCCTACCCTATGTCACCGTGTGTAGGAGCGCCGACTGCTCCTGCCCAATCATGCCTGGAATGCTGCTTGCCACTTGGGCTATTTCTGCTATCTGTCGCTCCCAGGGCTGCAGTGCTAACCGTTTGGCAGATGGGACACTTTTCCTTGGAGTTTATGTCTCTGGATTTTAACTTCTGGCGGTGCCTGAATCGTCGCTGTTCTCCCTCTCCCCTTCTCCTCTCTGTGAAATCATGGCCCATCGGCTGCGGTTTCATTTTGGCTCCGGGAGAAGCAACACGGCCCCCGAATCGGAGATCCTCGAGCGGGAGAGGGAAGATGACTTTTTCCTGGCGTTCCACACGCTGCCGAGAAGGAGCAGCCCTCACGCGTTCTCCCGGCTCGGCGCGGAGCGCGGCGACGACGACGGCGACGACTTGCAGGAGGTGGGCTCGCTGAAGAGGAGCACGTCCATGTTCATCCCGCAGCTGCTGGGCAGCGGCGAGGCGCGGCCCACGCGCAGCTCCTCCGTGCAGATCTCGCTGCAGCGCAAAGCCGCCGACGGCGACGGCGGGCCCCCCGAGGACGCCCCGCCCGCAAAACCCTCGGACTTCGGGGAGCACCGCGCGGCCCCTCCGGAGAAACACCACGGCTCTGCTCGGAGCAGTCCGCAGGGCGCTCCCGACAGCTCCGCGCCTGGGCCGACGGAAGGGTCGGGACAGCAGACGGATGGGACCGTTTGCTGTAATCACCGAGTGTTTTGTACCATCCCCTCCAATAACCAGGGCAAGGAGGCTCCGTCCGCCGCCCAGCGAGACGAGGCGAGCGAAGCGGCGTCGGGTTTGAACGTCGGCGGAGTGAGGATTCAGCATCGGGCTTCGAGTGCGGACGTGCCTCAAGTTACTCTGCTCCCCTTGGGGCCGGAGGCTCCGAACAACGCTCCCAGCCCCGAACCCCGGCGTTGGTCCTTGCAGCACGTGCCGGATCTGTCAGCAAATTCAGGGAAAAAGTTCTTTGTTCTCCAGTTACAGCAGCCGCAGAGCAGCGGAGCGGGCGCGGGGGGCGGATGTAACTTTGGGTTTACTGGAACAAAGGGGGACAGATTGGTCAGGTATCCTCGGATACGGCTGGAAAGGAGCACTTCCTACCCTGTCCAGCCCCCAGCAGAAGGAATGAGCCCCCCAGCTGATGGGCTGGGTTCAGAACCGCCTGGGAACGGCAGGACCGGGTCAGAAATATCCAGAAGCAATTCGGTCGAGCGGATTCCTCAAGGGCAGGGATGCTTGTTTAAAATCAGGCCAGATCAAAACACCAGGCAGCAGCACTTCAGGATTCTTGTCACCCGTGGGCCCGAAGAAGGTCAGGGTGTTGGGAAAGACGGTCCCACGGCAGCCGGCGCCGCAGTAAGTACAGTGTGTGCTGTGCCAGTGACACGCGTGTGCCAATGACACGCGTGTGCCTTACAGACCTGCCGGACTGCAGGCAACTGCAGCACTTCCAGGGTTAGTGCTGGAATGTTCTGCGCTTCTCAGGACCCAGCCACGAATCGTCTCTGTTTCTAATGGAACGTAGCTTTGCTCTCACTTGTGATTACATGCAGTGTAGTATTTTCAGAGCCCACTGTCACAGGTTTCTTAATTCACTGGTACGTCAGCTGGAAAGATTCTTGAAAATTGGAGCATTCAGATGGCAAATTACATGTTCACGTTTAGTTGGCTGAGACCTTCAGGCACTCTGGGTTTAAAAACAAGTATTTTGGCACCCTGTAAGTGTGATGTATCCACGTGTGTACCTCTACATGCTTTAAAATACGTATTGTAGTGCAATAGCAGGTAAGACCACGGGAATCGTAGGATAATTCCAATCAAAATACTGACTTAGCTAAGGTTAGATAGTTTTGTCTTTCTCCTTCTGGAAATGCAAAGCTCACCATGTTTTTGTGTGCCACAAGTCCTGATCCAAGTCCAAGTGGCTGGGCACAGCTCGGTAAACAGTCTTGTTGTTTGGATTTGGCTCGATTCGGCGTTAAGATGGCAAAATTAATTTTCTGGGTTTGCTTTGTTGCAGCGAGTGAGGATTCATGGTTGGTGTTTTTGCAAAGCCCGAAGGAGGAATGAAACCGAGGGGTTTAGATTAGTCATTTGCTTAAATTGCTGCTCCGTGCAATCCAAGCCGGCCCACTCGAGTTGCCGAGCTCGCTGGGGGATGCTGTATATAGCTCTGCAGGCTCCAGCTGTGGCAACAGGCACTGAAACACAGCACAGGGGCAGCTGCTCCTGCAGCAAGGCCAGGCATGACTCTGCAGCTTTCCCGTGGAACAGCTCGTGGGCTCCGAGTTATTCCAGAGTGACTTTCTTTGGAGCTCTTCGGTGGGCAGTGTGAGTAGAAAACCACAGGGTATCCCAAAGCTTTCATTTCAAAAGAGTGGAATAAAAAGAAATCTCTCACCAGTCCAGGTTTGGTTCCAGGCTGTGTAAGGGAGCAGTTTTGGTCAGGAGTGTGTCGTGTCTTTCCTGTCAGCCTGAGAACATCTCAGCAAGAATATTTGGAAGGCAGAAGCTTCACTGTGTTTTTTCGTGATTTCACTTGCTGTATGCGGTGCAGCGTTAAGTGTTCTCATACCGAAATTAATCTAAATCTCATTCTGAAAACGAAACGGGGAAAAAAAGGTATATCTGATTTTCCCTTTCCTATTTATTATGCCTTGTTCCTTTCCAAAATCAGCTGTTCAGGGAGAACCTCCATAGCCAATTGTAGAAGCAGCTCCAGGATGTCAAACCGAGCACAAACAGCGGCAGAGGTTTGTGCAGATGTGCCCCAGGATCTGTGCAGCAGATCCTCTACAGCCTCTGCTCCCCTCCTCCCTGCAGTGAGGATTTCCATACCAAAGATGTGCTGTGATGTTTCCAGAGGAGAAGGAGAAGGTTGTTCCTCCCTGCTCTCAGTTTTAGTGGCAGCCACATCCCACTGAGGGACTCAGCCCACACGGCACCGCCTTCTGTGGGGCAAAAAGCCTCAGAGGAACAGAATTAGTTGAAACCTGAACCTTTCTCGTGGTGTTTGTCATCTTTGTGATGACACTGTGGTGTGACACCACTCAGGCTGCACCTGAAATACCTGATCTCTCAAGCTGAGGGGAGAAGTTGCCATGGTTTATGGTTTGCAGCGTGAAAAACACAAAGTGTGGAGCGTGGCAGTGCGAGGGGTTGGTGTGTGTGTGTGTGTGTGTGACTGATGAGGGCTGGGAGCAGCAGCTGCTGCAGCCGGATTTATCTCGGAGCAAACATCCGAGCGGGCGTCTGCAGTCCTGCTGCTCCCAGGGCCCGTGACCTTCCAAATAGCTGCTCTAGGAGACAAGTGCTCTGGGGCACGCAGGATGTGTTTCATTACCAGGCAGCATGAAATGCTGAGGAAAGGCTGAGCTTCTGTCCAGTTGGGAAGAATTGGGTTTGGAGGTCTCGTTGCAGGTTGGTTTTGCCTGTTTTGCAGGTTGTTTTATGTGTCGTGCGGTGGAAGGGCTGTGTACCGTGCGTGTCCCACGTGCTGCCACGGGTTATCACTGGGGGCTGGGAGTGCAGAGCTGGATCTGTGGGAAACTGGCAAACACTTCAGAAATGGCATGTATCGGCCAACTGTTGGAGAGAGCTGACAAAGGCATCTTTGTTGGGAGCAAAACACAACGTGCCCTAACAAAACATTGCAGCGCTAGGACTGAATTCTGCTCGGTTAACGAACAGGAATGGCACCTCTGGCTCTGGAAACCTGCACTTCTCACAGCCCAGCTCTTCTCTCCTTCCTTAGAAATCATTTTAGGATATGCTCCAAAGATGCCAGCTGGGATTGGGATGCATAAAGCAAAAAGAGCAAGCTCAGATAAGGGGAAGGGCCTTGGACAATGGGAGACCTCTTGCTGTCGCTGGATGGACTTGAGATGTGCCAGTGGTGAGCTTTGGGTTTGCTCAGGGGTCATTTTCATCACCCAGAGCAGAGCCAACTGCTGGTAACAAAGCTGTGCAGGGGAAAGGCAGAGCTGTTGGCTGGAGTCCTTCTCCAAAATTAGTAATTAGCCACTGACAATTACATGACTGCAATTGAGATGAGGAAAAATATTTACTCTTTCTCCGAATCACATAACAACGTATTCTAATGCATTGTTGTATTATGACATAGATCACTGTGGGTCTTGACAGTTTGTTTTTCTGGAGGGGATGGATTCTTCCTTATCCTTTCATTCCACTCACCAATTTCCTTGGTTTCAGTGACACCCCTTCAGCATAAAAAGGTTGCTGGTAACCCCTTTGTACCTTTGTGACATCCTGCAGTTTGGAAAAGAGTTCTACCAGGGCAAAAGTTGGCAAAGAATAGGTAGTAATCCAGGCAGCAAATTGCTGCTACTGGGCAAGTTTAATTCCTTGACCCATCTTTTCTATCCCACTGGGAGAGCTGCGGGTGGGATCTGTTTATTCCTATTGGGGTTTGTTTATTTGGGGATTTGAGCTGAGAGACAGCGGAGCAGTGGGGTTGCCAGAGGTGATTGTTGTTTGGTGGGTGATGCAGCTCAGAGAGGGATCTTGGCTTTCTCCTCTAGAGCTGCCCTTCTTGCCTGTGCCGCTGCTCTGTGCCCAGCCTGTCACCAGCTTCATTTACATCACCTCCTGGAACTGGCCCCACGCTGGGACATTTTTAGCAGTGCAGGTTCTCTTGCAGTTCTGGAACCAAGTCTAAATGTCTGAGAGCTCCAAGGAATAAACAGATAAAAGTGGGACAAATCCTATTCCTAAGGAGCTTGTATGCACCTGCTTAGCTGCCTGTCCTGTATTCCCAGGGATGAGACTGGAAGCAGCAGTCACTCCATTGAGATTGGAACTGAGCCTTGGAGACTTCCATGGGATCGTGGAACAGTTTGGGTCGGAAGGGACTTAAAACCCACCCAGTGCCACCCCGTGCTATGGGCAGGGCCACCTTCCACTGTCCCAGGTGCCTTCCACTGCAGCCTGGACTCTGATAGGCATTTCTAGGAGATAATTCATGGAGGTTTGCAATGGCTCAAATGAATAGTGCTGTGATTTTCCTGGCCCTGCACTTGCTGTGCAAGGAGTGCAGATGGGTATCTGGAGAGCCTCTGCTCTCTGCAGATAAGGGCTTTGTTGACAGCTGCAGGTAGAGGATGATGAATTCCAGCCCTTGGGTCTCTTTAGCTTTCCTGTTAAGGGCAAAATCCGTTCTTCTCTCTCCTCAACAAGAGATCACCTGCCCCCCTTTCTAATTACCATCAGCTTAAACATTCTCACTGCTGAGGAGGGGGCCAGGCTCAGACCCAGGCAGAGCAGGAGCTCCTTTGCAAGAAGGGAAGTACCAAGAATGAATTTTGCTTTTTCCTCTTTTCCCCCTGTGAGTGGAGCACAAATAGCACATGGCCAGTAGTGTAAATGAGCTTGCAGAGTCAAGAAATCCATCTGTAATGGAAGTGCTGACACGGGTTTAACACTGCAGGTGCCAGCCAGAGCTGCCTCGCTGCAGATCTGGCCCCAGAAAATTACAGAGCAGGAACCAGAGGGAGAGAGTCTTGATTGCTTTTTGTGCTGCTCAGCTGCTTTGCTATTTGAGAAAAGCTGCCAAGTAATGACGAATTTTTGGAACGTGCGTGTTTTATGCACGTAAACAGAACCCAAGTTCTGCACACCAACAGAAGTTTTTAGTTCAGCAGCTGTTCTAAAGCCTAATCTACCCTGTTGAGTTGGTTTCCAGCTTAAATCTCATTGGAAAATGTATTATTGCATATGTTCATCTAAAGTCCAGTGCTTTTATCTGTCTTTGCATCTACCAGGATGGCATTGGGAGCTTCCAAGAGTCAGCAGTTCTGTACAGACAAATAAATGAATACAGCCAGCAGTATGACCAGGCAGGTTTGTGTGTCCCAAAGGGATGAATAAATCAAAAGGGTGTGTGGGAGAAGCTAATTCCAGAGCTGAAGGCAAAGGAGTGAGCTGAGTTGTGTAAATTAAATACAGAGCGTGCTGTGTACTGAGGTGTGAGTCCAGAGCTGTCAGTGCAGCTTCCCTTGCGGCCTGGGCTGGAAATAACGACTTCCAGGCTGTATTTTGTGCATTCCAGAAAAAGAATAAGAGAAGAGCAGCTTTGGTGTGAGGTGGGAGGTTTTTTTACAGTAAGAGCTTCAGCTCTAAATGTCCATAGCCTGACTGGCCTCGTTCTCTATTGCTTGTTGAAGTCTGATATTCTTAATCCTGCTACCTAAAGAAGGGGTTTGGATGGCAGAGAATAATCTGTAATCATTCTTTGCAATAACTAAGGCAACAGGAGCCTACTTAGTCAGCGTTAGGTGTAGTGTGGAATGTTACTCTGCTCGGGAAGGTGCTGGAGGGTGATTGCAGCTGGCAGGGCACGGAGCAGACAGATCACCCTCCAGGGAGGGGGGCACAGGTGGGAGCTGCACAGTGGGATGTGGTGCCCAAAATGATGATTCATTGACAGAAATTAGGACTAGTTAATGTCCGTTAATCAGCATGTCAGTGGCCTCAGCAGGAAGCAGCTTTCTCTTCCTGGTCAGTGCACAGCTGTCTCTCCCCTCACCTGGTAGAATGCAGGTCAAGTGTCAGATAAAAGTGGCCTTTAGGATTCTTAAATGGATTTTGGTGGTTTTTTCCTTAACATTGGGAAAATCATTAAAGCCCAACTGTTTGGTCCAATATTGCCAAGCATAATGCCTTCTTGAGCCGAGTGCTTCTGGGATCAGCTGGCTCAAGGAATGTACTTAGTACCTTTGGAAAATTTGGGCTGAATAAATGTCAGCGTGCCTTGCCTGGTTCCAGTCCGGGATCTCATTTCCCTGCCTGCAGAGCCTTTCCTGACTTTGATTTCCCTGCCATCCATGTCTGTTGTTTAACCTCAGCCCACATACCTAAAGCACTGGCTCACAGGCCAGATAAACATGCTGATGGTGCTGATGGTCCTGATGTAGCAGAGCTGGCTGGGTGGAAAAGGTGCTGCTCCCGCTCATCCCTGACAACTTATGGGACACTCACAGGTGTGAGCTGCTGCATTCTCCAGGATGGCTTAGGAGCACTGGAATAGTTCTAGGGGGAATATAAATCCCCCCAGCACGCTAGAACACTTCTACTCTTACAGTGCTTGGCTTTTCTGGGAGCTGTATTTCTTTATTGCCTTCTGCCAAGAAAGCACTTCAGTAGAAAGATTGGTCATGACAGAAGTGGAGTGAAACCCCAAAGTCTGAATATATCCAAAAGTCTGAGCTGCTGTTGACGAGGAGAGGAAAGAGAAAAAGTAGGACATTTCTTTGAGCAGAAGGAAAGGTAGGATATAAGTAGATTAGTGAAGAGGAGAGAAGGAGAAATGGTAGTGTAGGTAATAAAAGATCTGTCACTGGAATAGTTCCTGGTGTTCACAGCACAAGGCAGCGTTAATGAACAATTTGCCAGCTAATTACACTCTTTAATTCTGCTTAATATTGTGTAGCATGGCAGAGCTTCCCCAGCCTCCCTCACCTGCTTGCCAGTATGTGCAGGAGCAGCTCCCAGCTCCTCCAGGTGCCCTTCCCCCTGGCAATGCACTCCCCGAGCCCGTGGTGTGGGGAGCTGGAAGGGAAGGATGTGTTTGCACGGGCAGGGAGGGCTGCACTGGGCTCTGGGCACCCTCCCCGGGCGGGAGCAGTGCCAAGGATGACTTGGAGCAAATGAAGAATTTGGGGGCCTCTCTGCAAGTTTTCCGAGTAGTAAAATGCAGCTGTTTGTGCTTTGGAGAGGCACCAGCCCCTCCTGCTCGGCACAGTCCTGCTGCTGCAAACCCTCCTTCCCTCTGCTCGCCCGCTCCACCGAGCTGGCCTCTCATCTCCCCTCAGAGTACCATTGTTCCTGGGATCCCGTGTGCCTCTCAACTCCTCAGCTCTCGGGGTGTGCAGCTGTTTTTGCTGCAGCTCTGCACGTGCTCACTGTGCTTCTCTGCCGCTTCAGAAACCGAACGTTTCTCTGCTGTTTTGGAGAGCAGCGTTTCCCAAACCTGACGCAAGAGGCTGGTCATTTCTTCCAGTATTTGCTGGCTCTGTAACTCGGGTCAGGAAGCTTTGAGGGCTCTGAGCAAACTTTCAGCAAGAGCTCTTTGGAAAGTTGCTCGTGGAGTGCTGCCCTTGTCAGGGTGCGTGGGGTGGGCGGGTGAAGGTGGGTGTAAGCTCTGCACGTGAATGACCGTGGTGCCACGCGTTTGGGCTGGGACACGTGAAGTGTTTCCCAAGCTCTGTGCTCCTCCCCGAGCTGCAGCTGTGGGGCTGCTGTGGGAATGCTCTCTTGGCATCACGGGCTGGAATTACACGGCTTGCAGAGGGCAGGTTTTTCTGTTCTGCCACGGAGCAGATTATTGTGCAAAATGTTTGGAGCTTAGTGGTGCTCGCTGACTACTGCCTGGGGAATGTGGGTCCATCCCACTGTGCCTCACTGTTCTCTCTTGGGGAGTTACAAGGATAAGATTATTCCATTTTTGTTTGGAGAGGTTTTTTGTCAGTAATTCCTTAATTTCTTACAGAACAAGGGACAGAAGCTGTCATAACACATTTGCTCTCTATCTGTTCTTTCATTTCTGTACACTGATTTTGTTCCTATTTTCTTCATCCTCTCAACTGCTCAGGCCTGTTTTGAGGGTCTCGGGCATCAACTCCCTCCTCCTGCCAAGGCTACTCCTTGACCTCTGTCCATTTGGTCTGTTGAGTGACTGAGGAAGGATGGATTCCCATATTTCCAGAGGCTGTTGGTAGAGCAGTAATACCAATTCTAGCAGGTCTTCCCTCTTGTCCATCACAGATGGAGCATTTGATAACTGAGGGTGATGAAGCAGCTGGCTGTTTGCAGCCCTCCTGTGTCCTACCTTTAATTACCAGAGGCAGCTCAATAGGAGGCCCTTTCCCTGTAATGAATGGAATAAGGCTTTAACTGGCTGTCTTCTCCCTGACATTGTCCAGAGGTTTTTTTGGCTGTTACTCACGTTTCAGGAATATATCAGATCTTGGCGTAGGTGCCCGGTGCTTTTGGTTTTTTTATGTTTAAATAAGCAGTGGCAATGCAAGAGAAGTAATTTAGAATTTGAATAATTGCTGTTTACGTCCTGTGGCTCGCTTAATCTGTTTAAGAAAGGATCCAGTTGTGGTTGTCCCTGTGTGCCAGCGAAGAGACTTTTTTTTCCCTCAGCTGTGCCGATTTTGGAGCAACAGTGCCTCACGTCGGAGGCTGCAGCTCAAGGCACGATGTCTCGGCTGTGGTTTGGTTCCCAGGCTCTGTGGTGCTGCTGATGGGACAGCAGGGACACAGGGCTGGGTGTGACACACCTGGAGCCCTGCGTGAAAGTGAAAGTTGAGAGGGAAAGTGTCGGGGAAGCTGAAACCCGATGCTGTTGTTGTGGGAAAGCCGGTGTTTGTTTATTCTGGTACCGATTGTATTTTGCAAACCACCACCCCCTGTGTGTGTGGTGTGCTCTGCCTGCACTTGCACATTTGCAGTAGGGAAATCCACCATCCACCTGCGCTGATTTGGGTTTGTCCTGTGGTTCCATCGTGCCCCTCATCGTTGGGCACAGACCCCGGGTACCTTCAGGTTGCTGCTGGGGGTGATTTTCATTCCCAAGGCAGTTCCATGGGGACAGAACCTCTGGCTGTGTCTGAGCAAGGTGGGGTCAGATGGTGTGTACCTAAAAAAGTGTTTATTCCATTAAACCTCTGCCTTGTCACTGCCCAGGGGAGAGGAGAGCAGGGCATGGGCTGATAGTGCCTCTTGTGAATTCCCACCTTTTGGGAAGCCTTAGGAAAAGATGAGTGCAAATATTTCTAGCCAGGTTGCAAAGATCCACTGCTAAAATATAGTAAATAGCCATGATTAGCAAATGGAAAATGGAATTTTGGTTGTGCTTGGGAAGTGGGAAGTGCTGCTGAAAATATTTTGCTTAAGAAAGGAGCGGTGACAGTGGCAACTGAAAGTTTATAGAAATGAAAAGAGATTTATTGCAGTTCAGTTAATAAAGAGAGGGAACTATTGCTGAAACTTGCCAACTAAGGATTTAATTTTAGTATTCCTTTCATCAAATGATAAAGGAATATAATAAAATTATCATTGTAGCTTTATTCATATGAATGAGATCAGGGGGTTGATAAGCCTGAGGTGTAGAAAGACATCTCTGATGGCTAATTAGTATTTTAAGGTTATAGTCAGGAGCAGTTAAAGACTACTGTGTGTTAACCCACCAGGAATGCAGGGATCTGAAAAGTTGGGAAATAACCTGATTTGTTTAGAGTAATGGACCTCATCAGACCATTTCCACCTGGGTAGATCAGGCTCTAATAATTCAGTCACGTGGTTATGTACTGAAAAGTGACACAGGGTGGTTGTGGTGTCTGAGAAAGGTGTATTTTACTTCAAGGCATTAAAACCCCAGGTAAATTCACTACAGGGATCATGTCAGCCCGCTCTGAAATTAAGCAACATCTGGACTGGAACGTGGCATCTGTTTTAGCAGTACCCAGAAATAGCACCCACCAATTTTCAGGTCAGGGAGCTGGGAACATCCTGATCATCTGAAAATGCCAAGGGAGGCGATTGCAGGTGGGTGGGGTGTTATTACCCAGAACACCTCTGGAAGCACAGTGCTCCAGACTTTGGGACCTTTGAGCCTCTTTTCCTCTTTGCTTTCCCTTTCTCTGCTTTTTCTGACACTGAGGACTTTTGGGGCACCGGAACTTCATCCCAGGCTTTTGTTTCGGGCTTTGCAGCTCGGGTAGTTATCAAGTTGCAACCTCATTTTTGCGTGCATTTGTCTTGGGAGTGTCACCTTGTCACCTCCGTGTCCCAGGCTGAACAGTTGTTTCACACTGCGAGGCGTTTGGCACGAGTTGGAATTTCAAAGTGATTCTGTTGGTTTTTACTAATAACACTTAATGAAGTGTTTCCTCATCAGCCTTTGCTGATGGCTATCTTGTAATATTGATCTTTAATGAGAGCCTGAGTAAAATACCTACAAACTCTACTGCACAGGAAAACTGAACATGTATTTCCTCTTTTCAGAATCTGTTTTCTTCAGAGCAGTGGGTATTGGAGTATCTGTATTAAAGCAGGAGGTGGCAGGTGCTTGGGATTTGCCAATATTAAGGGAGAAAGATGTTAATTCCCTAAAAACCAGGGCATGCTTACCAGGTTGTTTCCAGTCATTTCTAGGAAGTCCAAAATCTGTAATGAAAACTCTTTGTACTACAAACAGCGTTCTTACCATGTTGTCACATAAAATATGGATTTTAATGTTTAACTTAATGCTCTGCTATGAGGACTATGTAAACTTGGCTCCGGAGCAGCAGCACGCACTTCCTGGAATTCCATGCATGGGGTGGCTATAAATAGGCAGCAGGTTATTTGGGAATCACTGGGGCTGGTCTGGTGTCACAGAGAAACTGTCTTTTTGGAAGAATGCAAGTGCTTGATTTTGGAAACTCCTGTCTGAGTGAATCCCAGGTGTCCTGGAGCACGGACCGGCTCCTCCTCGTGCTGGAATTCCCTGTGTGCAGGGGAGCCTTGGGACTGTCCCCTTCACCAGGACACCGCCTGGGGCTCCTCAGGGCTGGTTTGGGGGATTCCCCCAGGCAGAATTGTGTCAGCACCACCGCAGGGAGCCTGTCTGAGTGTCCTGGAGAGATGAATAATGACAACAATAAAGGGGGAGGAGCCAGGGAGTGCTGAAGTAATGGTACTCCAACATCTTTATGTTTGTTTCATTGTGACTAGATTGTTGTTTCTATTTTTTTTTTCGTTTTTCTGATGTGAAATCCCTCCTTTTTCTGCCTTTTTTTTATTTCTCTCCTGTGTGACCAGACCAGAGACGACTTCCTGGGCCAGGTGGATGTGCCGCTCAGTCACCTCCCGGTAAGCAGAGCCCCTGGCCCTTCTGCCTGGGGATGGACAACCATTTCCATGCACAATCCAGCCAAAATCTCCTAAAGCTGGTGCTCCCAGCACAGCAGGAGGCTCGGAGGAAAAGGTTCTGGAGAACCAAACCTCCCCCAGCGAGGAACAGCTGTGCATGGAAGGGATGCACCTTTTGTGGACAGATTTGCTGTGGCATCTTTTCATTATTTGAGCTCAAAATTGAGTTCTCTGCTAGCAGGAAGAGTTCTAAGAGCAAGTAATTAAAAGTAATGGACACAGGGTTTGAATCATTTTATGTCAACAGTTAGATTATCGAGGTAATGTTTGTTTGCTTCTGTTTCTTAATAAATTGAGGGATTCAGTGTAAAGCTGGCTCTGTAATTCCCTGAAGCTCCAGGTGCCTGCTTTCCTTGCAGCAGCCAGGATTCTGCATGGGCCACAAAATGACAGCCTAATTTAAGTGCAATTTCTGTTTCTATATGTATATAAATAGAAGTAAATATATACGTGTGTATATGCAGTGATTGTTTTAGCCTTGGTACAAACATTTCTGATATTATGTGCTGGTTTGGGTGACTAACACAGGCTGTATATAGTTAGTGTTTTTAATGTTGTACATGTTGATCTTAGCTCTGTGACCTTGCAGGGTTTTTTAGGTGCGAATGGGTGAAGTTATTGCAGGTGTTTACATCCAAATAAGGTGTCAGTTTAGCCTAGTTTGCTCTCCGTGTCTGAATTTGGCTTCTTGCTGTTGATGGATGTTATTGTAGGAGGAAAATGGCTTTGTAGTGACTTGCAGGGATGTTTGTTTAGATCTCCGTGTTGTGGTGGATCTGGAGTCGTAATTCTGGGGTTGTAATAGTTGCAGACTCTGATGGAATGATCAGGAACACGTTCTGATGGAAAATGCCTCCTTCCATTCTGCTGGGAGCTCGTGCCATCTGAACTGTGTAGTGCAGGGTTGTTTTATCTGTGCTGGTGTGGATATCTCCATTTACACATCTGTAAGCACAGACACGATCTAAATAATAAGTTGTAAGGAAGCTGAAACCCTTGTGGAATGGGAAGTTTTCAAGATCCTAGCTTTATGAAACTTAGAGTTGGATGGAAATCAGTGATGTAATCTGTCTGTGAATGTTCTTTACGTGCCCTTTAATTTACCGTTTTCTCCCCTGCTCCCAGACTGAAGACCCGACCATGGAGAGGCCGTACACATTTAAGGATTTCCTCCTCAGACCAAGAAGGTGAGGGGAAGGCCCTGTGTGCCTGAGGAGATTTCTTCCTGATGCGTTTTTTTATTGGAGGCTTGGTAAATGGAACGTACCTCCTTGTCTTCCAGCCACAAGTCTCGTGTGAAGGGTTTCCTGAGGCTGAAGATGGCTTACATGCCTAAAAACGGTGGCCAGGAGGAGGAGAACAGTGATCAAAGGGACGACTCCGAGGTAAGGCTGAAGGCCTGGGAGCAGTTGGTTCTCTTTGGAGCCACCAGGATAACACCTTTGGGAATCCTTCTTTGATAGACAAGAGGGGGTTGGAGTTCCTTTCTCATGGAATTGAGGTGAGCACCCATTGAAAGGAGTTTTTTTTCCCTTCATTCCTAAGCATGGCTGGGATGTGGTTGATTCCAGTGACTCTGCGTCTCAACGGCAGGAGGAGCTGCCGCCTCCTCCGCTGCCTCCTGGATGGGAAGAGAAGGTGGACAACTTGGGACGGACTTACTACGTCAACCACAACAACAGGACCACCCAGTGGCACCGGCCGAGCCTCATGTGAGCAGCCCAGGGCAGGGAGGGGGGGAACTCCTGGGGACCTTCATCAGAAACCGTCCTTTTATGCTTGGAAGATTCCCCCACCCCCAGCAAATCGCAGAGACACGCGGATATTCTGGGTAGCTCCAGGAAATCTGCAGGAGTGGGAGGGAAGTCAGTGCCTTAAACAATGTACCTTAAGAACACGGGGAGACAGATGGGGGATTTTTCAGTTAGTAATTTAACAGGAATAAATTACTTTGTTCTATAGAGGCTGCTGAAAAGGTAAGGAAAAAAGTCAGCTCTGTTCAAAGTTTTAATGAGGTTGAACAGATTGGCTTGGAGGAGATCCTGGTTTTATTCCTCAGTGTAAAGGCTGCATTCCCTGGATGTGCTAAGGCCCTTCCCAACCTGGTGTTACATCTTCTGAGACATTTGGGAAGTGCTGCCAATTTTATTTACTTAGGATTGAGGGATCAAATGGTCTCCTAATTATGAGACCTGACATATTCACAAATAATGATTTTTGTCACCAGAAGCATTACCAAGGTTTTGAAGGCAATGAGCAAAGTCTGGGTTTAGTTTAATTTGGGTTGTTTTCGTGTTCTTTCCTCCCCACCCTGCAGCGATGTGGGCTCAGACTCTGACAACAACATCAGGCAGATAAACCAGGAGGCTGCACACCGGCGCTTCCGCTCTCGGAGGCACATCAGCGAGGACCTGGAGCCAGAGCCCACGGAGAGCGGGGACATTCCCGAGGTGGGTGCCACTCTGGCCTTTTGAACAAGTGGAATAAATCGTAAAAAGAAGGGAGTTGGACTGGCTGGAACTGCCATGTGCTTCAGTTTTCCGTGGTGCTTTAATTTAGGGCAAAGAGAAGCTGCTGTTTGGTTGTTCCTCACATGAAAGGCTCGGTCTGTATTAATCCCTAACTTAGTTTCTTCTGTTTTCTTAGCCTTGGGAAACCATCTCAGAGGAGGCAAGTGCCAGTGGAGATTCCTTAAGCTTGTCACTGCCACCCCCTCCTGCATCCCCAGTGTCCCGGAGCAGTCCTCAGGAGCTGTCTGAGGAGCTGAGCAGGAGACTCCAGGTCACTCCCGACTCCAACGGGGAACAGCTCGGCTCTTTGATCGTACGTAACGTGCTGCTCTTCCTGGGAACCCCTGCTGCTCAAATGGGCTGTTATCTGGGGTAACCTGAGGCGCTTGGACTCATGGGGAGGAAATCCTGAGCATACAGTTGGCATTACCTTCCAAAAACGCCTCACAGTGCAGGTAGAACAAACCACCTCAAACAACAGATTTCATAATCACATTTGGTGCTGCTTCTTTGTGTCTTGGGAAGTTCAAGAATTAAAAGGCAAAGAGAAAAATTAAGACTAAATTTTTTTTTACTTCCTAATGCCTTATTTTGGTCAATAATCCACGAATTTGTTTATGTTGACATTTCTCCTTCGTTAGAATGAATTAGCTCTTTTTTTGGTGTTATATATGAAGGGTCACTGTCAGCAGAGAAATGGTATTTACCATTAGATAATGATTGTTTAAGGAGATTATGTTCCAAAGAGGTTAGTGCCTGTAATTAGTGAATTTACCGAAATTACTGAATAACCTGCACGTTTTTAGACACATTAACTCATAGACATCTCTCTTTTGTTTTTCTTGCAGCAAAGAGAACCTTCTTCGAGGCTGAGGTCGTGCAGCGTGACAGACACAGTGGCTGAGCAGTCACAGTTATCCCTGGTAAGCCAGAGCTCCCCTGGAGTTCTTCCTTTCTGCTTGGGCATCCTCTGATTGCGAACAACACCTTTCCTTGGATCAGATCAGTGACCAGTGTGAGCATCTGACTGTCCACCAAATTCACGTGGGCCTGGCCAGCAGCTCTAACGGGGACATTCCTGAGGGAGAAAAACCTTGGGAGTCTGAGCACAGTTATCTCACGTGGAAATTTAGGTTACTGCGCTCTTATATGCAGTCAGTGAGGAGGGAAACTCCTCCTAGGGGTGTTCCCAGCTGGGGGAGGAGAGGACAGGAGCACCAGCTCTGCCTGGAGCTGGAGCAGCCGCAGGACTCTCCTAGCAGGTGTATGCCTGTGGCCCGTAAATTGATTTTACTTGCAATATCTAGATCTGTCTAACAGCCAGAAGGGATTGGTCCTTTGCCTGGTTGCAGTGAAAAGGAGGCTTTTTGGGGTAGTCATGGTACGACAGACCTGGATAGAATTGCAGTTCTTGACTCTGAGAGACTTAGGGAAGGAGATTCTTCAAACAGGAGAAGATACAGAGATGGTTTGTAAACAAAGCTTCTCTCTCCCATCAGCACCAAGCACACCTTTGGTGCAGCTGACAGGAAGGATGTGCTTTTGAATAAAACCGGTCAGATGGCAGAAGAATATTTTAAAACATTATAGTTCCAGGATTTTTTCTCCTATTTTGTATTAGAAATCTGTCACGTGTGAATCTACAAGTAGAAAATCTGTGCGTATTTTTTACTGCAATACTGAGTATGTGTAGTACATCAATAAGTTTGTTGCTGAAGCTGCTGTCGCTCCTCTGCTGGTTCTCTCTGTTGCTCTCGGGCAGACGTTTACAGGAAGCTCTGAGGTTTCCTCTTGGGTGAATTGATCTGCCTCCTCCCTCTCCTGGGCTGGGTCCCAGGGCAGTCCCGTGGGACACTCAGATGTTCAAGCCAGCAGCACTGAGAGCGCTGCTCTTAAAACATCTTGCCTGATCTTAACCAGATTTAATCCTTCTTGGGCCAATGATCAGTTCTCTTCTGGCAGCTAAGCACATTCTTTCTTCCTGAATGCAGCACTTAGAGATTCTGACTTGGTTACCAGTGATTGGTGCCTTTTACTTCTGCTGTTATCTTAAAGATTTTTTTCTCTCGAATCTCTCTCTCTTAATAAATGTGATTGTCTGTGATTCCCTGCTCCTAAAGATGTGGCAGTAACCCGTGACCCTCCTCAGTAAATATGTGTATCATTCATTATCATTTAACAGCAGAGCGGTCCCTCTAGGAGAGCTCGTTCTTCAACTGTCTCAGGTGGAGAGGAGCCAACGGTAATAAAACTCTTTATCAAGCACTACCTCGAAAGAAAATGGGGGGACATTTAGGTCTTGTGCAGGGAGGATTTTTTTTCTTCACATCCCATTCTTTAACCTGATTAACTGTCAGTCTGAAGCGACTTATTTCATGGAAATCATTTCTAGTAGCCATCATTAATAACTGCTATGAATTTGTGCCCTCCTAGATCATTGTTTCAGGGGAAAAAAAATTTAATTTAAACTTGGTATGTTTGCTGTTTGTGTCTGGGATATAAATAAGTCTTAATTTGGGCGCTGATGCATCATTCTGTAATACTGTCTCTACTGACTGGCTGTTGAATTTTAGAACCAGTGGAGCACACGTGGAAATAGCAAATGCCTAAATAAAGTGCCTGAGTCATTCATGGGTGGTTAATTGTGCTAGATTGACCTGCAGTGCAGAGGTGCTCTTTTGGCAGGGGATCTGGTCTTGGTTAGACATTTTAGAGCAAAATATGAGTATTTTTCTGCAAAAAACTGAGTTCCAACATCCCTGACCCATCATTACTGCAGCTGCATCACAGATGTTTTACCTCATTGTGCTGCCCCTCACTGATCTCCCCCTTGTCTTCCTTCAGCACTTACACTCAGAGCCCCAGATCTGTGCAGGAATTGGGACTTAAGCTGGATTCACTGTCTAAATCCAAAAGTTTTATCTTCAAAGGCTCCATTCCTTTGGGTCTTTGGGCACCTGAGGTTTGCCCTTGGCTCTTTAGGAAAGAAAGAAATCAGTCTCAGAGTTTGTACTTAATTTCCTCCTCTGTTTCCCTCTGTTTTCCATTTGCTGTTGGGTATGTCAGCTCACTGACCCATCCAGTGTCTTCTCTCCTTTATTTCCTTGATTCTCCAGCTCGTTGTGTCAGCCCTGCCTGTCCTCAGGACACCAAACCCTGAGTGTGCAGCATTTGTGACACAGCAAAACAGTTTAGCTGCTGTTTCTAAACCCACAGGAGTTTCTGGCAAGCGATTCAAGACACCCTGTGGTAAAGAAGAAAATAGGGCTTGGGAGATCTCAGCTGCAGGGTTATTTAACTCTTACTTATCCTTACTGATAAAAGGAAAAAAAAAATCCAGCTTTCTAAGCAAAACTCGTTAAAACACAGAGTTCCTTTTTGTCACTGTGTAACCTGTGAATTAAAAAGTTTGAGGGCACCTAAGCTGGGCTGTTTGCTGAACAAGATACCTGAATCTGTGGCAGACTGATCCAAAAGATCTCTTGGGCGAAAAAATAATTTGACTCAAAGAGCTTGCATTCAGTGAAATCAGAAAGCAGATTTTTCCACGTGCTTGTTGTGATTAGGAGTGGTGTGAGTTAACGAGTCGCTTTTGTTAGAAGGCAACAGACTTTGAACTATTTGTAGCTGGTTTAAAGCAGTAATGTAAATAGTCAAAGGATCTAAAATAAGAAGCCGGTGTTTTCTTGCCCGAGCAGCCCTCCGTGGCCTACGTGCACACCACGCCGGGGCTGCCCTCGGGCTGGGAGGAGCGCAAGGACGCCAAGGGCCGCACCTACTACGTCAACCACAACAACCGCACCACCACGTGGACACGGCCCATCATGCAGGTAGGTACCCCCCTGCAGGCACGGGGCTCAGGGTGACCTCAGCTGGCTTCCACAGCTCTGAAATTCAAGGGAAAAAGCCCAAGTGTTGTCATGACAGCTCAGGTGAATCATAATTGCAGCGATTGGGATGGTTTTTCTTGTACCTGTGTTAAGGCACAGATCAAGCTGGTTGCTGCAAGGGGAGGCATTTCCAGAGAGATGCAGAGGAAACTGCTAAAATGTGTTCTTAGAATTGAATTTGAAATTGGCCTGATCCATTAATAGAACCACGAGTTACTGGCCCTTCCAACAGAATTACATGAAATACTTATCTCTAGGAAAGAATGTTTAAGGACAATCATCCTGATGATAATGAGCACCACCCTCGTGTTCGAAGCGCCCTGCCTGTGGCTGCTCGGTGTTTGTGCCCTTTGTGACTTGCCTTTGCCCCCTCAGCTGGCCGAGGACGGGATGGTGGCACCGGGCAGCAGCAGCAGCAGCAGCAACCACCTGAGCGAGCCGCAGATCCGGCGGCCCCGCAGCCTCAGCTCCCCCACCGTCACCCTGTCGGCCCCGCTGGAGGTGAGCACGCTGCTGGCTGCTGGCCCTGCAGCTCCTGTTGGCCTTTTTAGCTGGGTGTGTTTGGCTGAGCAGTGTCGGTGTTTCCTGCTCCGCAGGGCATGAAGGACTCTCCGGTGCGCCGGGCGGTGAAGGACACCCTCTCCAACCCGCAGTCCCCACAGCCATCCCCCTACAACTCGCCCAAGCCCCAGCACAAGGGGGCTCAGAGCTTCCTGCCCCCGGGCTGGGAGATGCGCATCGCCCCCAACGGCCGCCCCTTCTTCATCGACCACAACACCAAGACCACCACCTGGGTAAGGGCTGTCCCCACCGCTCTGGCACCGGGGACCCTGCTGGGAAATGCTGCTGCCTGTTTTCCTGCCTGCACACCCCCTCTTAGGGTGGCACTCGCCTTGTCTTTGTTTGTAAGAGCCCTTACGGAGTGCAGGCAGCTTAAGGAGTGCTGAAGGCTGTGGGTTGACATGCCACACAATGGAGTCAGGTCTTACATCCCCCTAAATTTAACCCTGAAAAATTCATTGTAGTGTAGGAATCCTAATAAGGCATTTTGGTTTATTCCCCAAAAATAAAAGAGTAACTGTAGTGTAGGAGGATTTCCAGGTAACTCTGTGCTGAGTTTGTAGATCTGCCTTGATCCGTTGGATTTTCAGTTCCACGTTTGTGTTCCAGGAGGATCCACGGCTGAAGTTCCCCGTGCATTTGAGATCCAAAGCATCTCTGAACCCCAACGACCTGGGCCCTCTTCCTGTAAGTGACCCTGTGCCTGTGTTGTGTCCTACCCCCGCGGTCCTGGGCTCTTCCCTGTCCCTGCCCCTGGCACTGGGCACAGAGCAGGGCTGCCCTTTGGCTTTAGGAAACAGCTGTGGGAGTAGCTGTGCTCCTGCAGAGGTTCAGGGAACCGTGGAGACACTGCAGGGCCAGTTACATTTGTTGTGTTAACTGCAGGAGGTGGGACCTGCAGGGAAATAGATAATTAGTAACCGCTTTCACCTCAGAATTTAACTGGAGTTTCTGACTACAGAATTTAACAAGGATTTCTCAAAAAAGATTACGGTGAAATAATTTCTCCTCTGTATTTTATGGAAGTCCAGGCTGGCCAGCATTGCCTGTCCCAGCACCAGCCATCCCTCCTCCTGTCTGCACTGCAGTCTCCTGGGAGATGAGCAAGGGGAATAGATAAAAAGGGAAGCCCTGAGGACCAGCTTAGGACATTCCTGGGTTACACATTTACAGTGGCTTTCAGAAGTAGGAGCAGAAACTCTCGAGCTAAGCCACGATGGACCATCTGTTCCCTGTGATTGTTTGCCCACAGCAGGAAATGGGTGTCAGTCCCGTGGCAAGAGGTTTCCACTTGCAAGCTTTAAAAAACCAATTCCCTGTGTGAGATGCAGTCACCTGTCTAATTACCCAGGTCTGAGTGTGCCTGCATTTGTGGCTTTGTGGCATCTCTGACAGTTGCAGGAGGTGGGCAATGCATAGTGCTGTGTGACACTGGCACTATTTACTTATTTCTCTCTTTTCTTTGTTTTTATTTCCCATTTCCAGCCTGGCTGGGAGGAAAGAATACACCTGGATGGAAGGACGTTTTATATAGACCATAGTAAGTAAGCACTCAGGCAAACTAGAGCAAACACCCAGAGGGAGGTACCGAGGATTGAAGTGAAAGCTTTGTGATTTTACTCTTCATTTAGGAAGCCAGGTGTTGATATGTGGAGACATTGATACCAGAGACTTAGTGCCCTCCTACGGTACTGTACATTCACTGGAAGCTTGCTTTAATTGGCTCATCAAGCTTTGTCCCTCTCTGACTTGTGAAGCATTAACATTTCCTCTCTGTGGTTCCTTTCGTTCTCGTTGATATTTTGGATTCGTCGTCGTTGTTGTTGATGATCCCATGGCTTATTTTGCACTTAATAAATTAAAAAACACACTAGGAATAGAAAATAAGATGAGAAGAGATCCCGTAGCCACAGCTCCACGTATGGGCAGTGGAGCAATTAGCACTGAGAAGTACTTTGCTCTGCTTTCAGAAGGTTTGTGGCAGTGCTGATTCTGATCTTATTTCCTATTTAGAGCATGTGAAACTGCACCAGCCCATTAATATCCTCCAGTTCTGTTAGTGGAGTTCTAGTGCAAGTGATGTTTCATTGTAGACCTGTCTTCCTAAGAGCATCTCAGAACTGCTGTGTGAGTTTTGTTGGTGTTTGGACACAAAGCAACCCACAAAGGCTGGGCTGGGTCTTCTTCTTGCTGTTTTTGATGTTTTTTTCTTTTTTTAAACTTCAAGACTCATCATGAGATATTTCTTCACAGCCACAGCCACCTCACATAACTCCCTCAGAGGAGGGTACAGAGAGGTTGAAATCTAAGCTGTTCCCTGTGTGTGACACAATCAGGTTTGTCCCTCAGTCTGATTAACAGACTCCCAAGCTCACCTAGAGAGATGACACTATTAAGTCATTATTATTAAGGTAATACCGGTTTTCCAACAGTGTAAATAATTTCAACTAAACATTAGAAGTAATCCACTCACCAAGCAGCAGATGATCATCTTTTATTAGCCTTTCTCTCTTCTGTAAATTGTTTCCCCCAGCAGAGGTCTGGAAATGTAACTGTGGCGAATGATTCCAAACTGCTGCCACTCAGGAGTCACAGGATAAAACTGCCCCCTTTCAAACACTTGGGTAACTGCTGAGCCTCCCCATCTCTCTTAAAAAGTTTGAATTTTTCAGTCACCAAAGCTGTTTGAGCATGTGTTAATCCCTAAACCAGAATGTTAAAGCGGTACATTAATTAGAACTCTCCAAAGGATTTAGAACTGTTAGGAAGCAAAATGTATTTGCATCTGAGTTCTCTCCAGTCTCTTTGGATCTGAGTGGGTTTAGCTTTTTGACATGGCAGTTTTCACGGAAGTTTTGGGAAGTTTGTGGTAACGCTGCTCGTTTCCAGCCGATGTGCCTTCGGTCCCAGCCTGATGGCTCGGTGGTGCCACGGCAGGTGGGCTGGAGGGCATTGCCAGGACACATTAACAGGGCAGGTGCTGACAGATTCAGCTGGTGCATTTTAGAGCTCTGCTGCATAGTTTAGTTCTCTGACGCCGTTCGTCCTAGTTTTGAAAGGTTTTTCTCAGCCCTGGCAGAAACTGCAGAAGTTCCCTGCCAGCCCCTCTGCTGGTAAATTGTGCAGTAACACCAGTAATGGTGCAGCAGAGGGTGTTACTGGTACCGGTCTGTGTGTGACAGTAACTCCCTCCCACGCAGGAGCTGGTGGTCCCTGTTCACTGCAGCCTGCACATGCTGCTGCTGTCCTTCCCAGGAACAACCACCTTCCTGCTGGAAGGGATAGGAGGGGAAACAGCCCTTCCCCAGCCATCTGCAGTTACCTCATCCTGTGATGTATCAGCAGGAGCGTCCTGAATGCGACCTGCAGCGCCATCAGCGCTGGCAACGTGTGGCTGTGGTTGTTCTGTGTCCGGCAGGGGCTCCCAGCTTCGGGGAAACAGTGGGACCCTTGGGAAGGGAGGGAGGAGAGGGAATCCTCCAAGGCCTGAGAGCCTGGTTTAGGAGCAAAGACAGAGCACTGTGTTGTGGGAAGACTCAAGGGAGGTGCTGGATTTTCAAAAAGGTGCTGGGAGAGGAATGAGTTTGTCACCCACATCCACCTGGGACAAGACAGAGAATCCTGAGCTGCAATTCCAGGTAGAGTGGTTCGTGCCACACCCTTTGTGTGCTTTTACCGTTTGTAAAATGAAGTCCCTGTAGGACTTTGAGAAGAAACTTAGGCAGAGGTTTGTCAGTGGCACTGCACACCCTGGAGCGTGGAGAGCCAAGAGCTGACACGTCTCAGTTGTTTCTCTGATTCACAGGAAATTGTCACCGTGATTTGTGGCTGCCAGTGGCAAGCAGGTGTAAGAAGTGATTTGGTATCAAACTGGAGAACTCAGCTAGAAGGGAATTCCAGTGAAGGGCTTGAGGCCAGGTGGGAAGGGCAGGGCTGGGCATCGTTGCTCCAAGCGTCTCTGGGGTCTCTGGAGCTCGGGCTGACAGCTTCCCAGCATTTCCAGCAGTGATAAATAGCTTTAATGTGTAAAGGGAAATCAGACAGTATTTTAATATTAAATTAACTAATAGAACAAATGTCTTGAAATGTGCTTGCAGTCCTTCTGAATTTTCCCCAGTTAACATTTGCTGACTGTCACCTTTCAGATCCCAGTCCTTCCCTCTTAAACCAGCTTGGGATGCTCAAAATTTACAGGGCTTTTCCAGCTCTAGAAACGTGGAAAACACAACCTTAACTCCTAACCCCGAGTTCCTAACCCAGTGCAGTGTCTGCAGCAAACAGGGAGTGAGCACAGGCAGGGGGGTGACTGGTGCAGGGGCACCTGGGTTTGGGTTTGGAGCGTTGTCTTATTGTTGCAACCCCATCGTTCTGTTGTGATTCCGTTGTGTTCAGAATCTTGGGAGGATCAGCTGTCTGGAGGCAGGGAAGGGAGAGTTCCACCATGGTCCTGTAGAACCTTCCTGTCCACCCTCCTGATGCTCTTCAAAGCTGCAGCTGGAAAGAACTGGGCTGTGTTGTGCCACTGCCAGCATCTCCTTTGGTCACAGCTGGATGATCTCTTGTACCATAACCGGACAGTTCTGTCTCTCTCAATGGTCCTGTGATCTTCTCATTAAATCAGAGCCTAGGAAAAACGCTATTCCCTCCAAATTTTCAAGTCTGACATTTTGGCTGCTTTTCCAAACAGTAACTTAGTGTGTCACTGGACAGAGATTTGGAGTTCTTTGCCTGCCAGGCCGTGTATCTCCAATCCCAGCCCACGTTCAAGTGAACACTTTCACTCCTGCAGACGTTGCCGTCAAAGCAGTGCAAGTCCCCTGGCTCTGGGGGGTAGTTCTGCCTTTTGAGTTGAGTGTTTGCAGCTGAACAGTGCAGGTGGGGGACACAGCCTTGGCTAACCCTGCCAGACCGAGCTGTGCAGAGCTCAGAGGGAGAAGAATCCAACAGGAATTTGGATTTGGATCCGCGGCACCGGAGGAGTCACGGGATCGTTTCTTTGTCATTTGCAGATAATAAGATTACCCAGTGGGAAGACCCCAGGCTGCAGAACCCGGCCATCACGGGCCCAGTAAGTGCTGCTGTGGGATTTTCCATGGAAAAATGATGTGGGTTTGTGGGGTGTTTACATCTCTCCTGGCTGCTGTTGCCGGTGCAGGGTGGGTGTAGGGGAGCCCACGGCACACACACCTGTGGGTAGCAGGGCAGAATGCTGTCGGATATCCAGGTGCTGAGCAGCTGGAATAACATGTCCTCCCGCTCCTCTCCCGCCAGGCAGTTCCATATTCCCGGGAGTTCAAGCAGAAATATGATTATTTCCGGAAGAAGTTAAAGAAACCCGTGAGTAGCTCCATGTGGGCCCACATAGGAATCAAACCCAGGAAGATTAATTTCTCAACAAAAATTATTTCTAAGTCTTCAAGACACATTTTTCTAGATAAATTCAAATGCCCTTAAAATATCACTCCTTTTCTCTGGGTTTTTTTTGTTTGTTTGTTACTTTTCTTGTTGTTTTCATCCAATATTTATCATAGAAATCTCCAGTACTGTACTGGAACTGACCCAGTTCCCCCCATGCTCCCAACACTGGGAAGCAAAACCAAGGGGAACTCGAACACCCTTTGTCTGATCTGTTATTGAGTTGTTACCACTGTTAAGAATTCACCCAAAGATTTTCTTCTTGAGACTCACAAGTGTAATCTAATCTTCTTCGACACAGGCTGATATACCCAACAGATTTGAGATGAAACTACACAGAAATAATATTTTTGAGGAGTCCTACAGAAGAATCATGTCCGTGAAGAGACCTGATGTACTAAAAGCCAGGCTCTGGATTGAATTTGAGTCAGAAAAGGGGCTTGACTATGGAGGTGTGGCCAGAGAGTGGTTTTTTCTCTTGTCCAAGGAGATGTTTAACCCTTACTATGGTCTCTTTGAATACTCAGCCACGTAAGTACCCACTAAATATTCCTGTTGCCATGTGTTAACTTTTGCATAAGAGACAGAGTTGCTTTGGGCAGAGTCAGCTCCTCCTTCCCAGGGTGTCCTGGGCAGCCCCACCACCCTGTTCCCTTCTCAGAGAGCCTTGGGCATCGTCCTTGCCAGCCCAGCAAACATTTCCATTGCTCAGACAAGATCCAGGGCAGCAAAAGTGCAGTGCCCTGCACAAACTGGGGGCTGTCCAGCGTTCAAATCCTGGAGCAATCTGTCAGTTCAGGAGGGAGTGGGTTTGGGTTACAGGGCTGGGTGTGAACCCACAGGGTTTGGTGGTGCCAGCACCAGGCTCAGCCTGCCCAGTGGGTGTTGAACAGGCTGGAAAGGGTTTGGTGGTGCCAGCACCAGGCTCAGCCCGTCCAGTGGGTGTTGAACAGGCTGGAAAGGGTTTGGTGGTGCCAGCACCAGGCTCAGCCTGCCCAGTGGGTGTTGAACAGGCTGGAAAGGGTTTGGTGGTGCCAGCACCAGGCTCAGCCTGCCCAGTGGGTGTTGAACAGGCTGGAAAGGGGATGTGCAGAGGCTGCAGCGGGAGCGTCTGGCAAAGACCCGGGTGCTGTTGGAGGGAAATGACCTAAGCACGACTCATTTATTTACGTATCTGAGTACCTGGTTATTTCCAGACTTGGTTCTTTAGCTGTTTTTTTTCTTTCCCCAAAAAAGGGACAACTACACACTTCAGATTAATCCTAATTCAGGTCTCTGTAACGAAGACCACCTGTCGTACTTCACGTTCATCGGCCGGGTGGCCGGGCTGGCCGTGTACCACGGGAAGCTGCTGGACGGTGAGTGCCCCCCTACCCTGAGAGAAAGGACTGGCACTGCTGGAAGCTGAGTGGGGATGCAGAATTTACATTCAGGGAGGTCAACTGCAGTGTGTTTTGATAAAATTGTTACTGAAAGAATTAATGAGAAAATACGATTTCTGCTGAATTTTGAAATGCCACACCAATTAAACAGATATTACTGACCAGATCAGTAGTTCACCAGTCTGGTTTTCTGGTAGCTCCTTTGAGAGAAGAGTGGGAATTTTAAATGGGATAGAGTGCCCTGAGCATAATTGCCCAGCTTTTGGGTCTCTGTGCCGTTAGTGGAAAGTGGTAATTAGTGGCATAATTGTTGATGTGGAAAAATTGGGCTTGCTGTGCCGAAACAAAAGGGAGCTGCTGTGATGCTGTGAGCAGTTCCAGCTGGTAACAGGAAATGCCAGGTGTAATCTCCAACAGTTCTACCTTTATGGAAGCTGCAGGTGCAGAGCAGGGCAGGTAACGCTCCTCTCTCTCTTCCAGGCTTCTTCATCAGACCTTTCTACAAGATGATGCTGGGGAAGCCGATAACTCTGAAAGACATGGAGTCAGTGGTAAGAAAGACACGTTTAGCCCGTGCCAGCCTTGGCAGCCCCGTGGGTTTCCAGAGCTCTGACCCAACGTGCCCATTTTCAAACTCTTGTTTCGTTGTGCTCTGCCCCAGGACAGCGAATACTACAACTCCCTGAAGTGGATCCTGGAAAATGACCCCACCGAGCTGGATCTCATGTTTTGCATAGATGAGGAAAACTTTGGACAGGTGTGTGGAAGGTGATTTACATCTCAGGGTTGGTTGTTGCCAGGACTGAGCAGTGTCTGAGGCTGAGGGTGATCTCAGAGGAGGGTGGCACAGTGACACAGTGAGGGGCTCTCTGCAGTGCCTGTCTCAGAGGCAGGGAAGCTGCCAGGTTTAAAAGGCTCGCAGTTGTGGGTGCCTTTCTCCATTACAAATAACAATTTGCTTGGATACTTTTTTTTTTTCACATCTTCCCTTTGTTAATCTCTTAGACCTGGATTCTGGCTCCAGGTGTGACTGGTGGTGGGACCACAGGGCCTTTTTTTTTAACAACTGACTTCAGCATTTCAAACCGTGCCCAGAAAGTCCTGTCAGTGCTCAGTGCCATTTTTCTGGAGGTTATAACATAAGGTCATGAGTTACATGGAGAACCAGGGAGAATACTGAAGCCACAGGCTGGGGAGGTTTGGACGGCACTAGCTGGTTGTTGGCAATTTCCACCAGGGATTTTGCTCCAAATTATTGCCAGCCTGTCTCTGCCAGTTTTCCCTTCTGCTGACACGAGTGTGTTCTCTGACTCAGAAGTGTAAATCCATTTACTGATAATTTCCTGGTACTGCTTGTAAAATGCTGCTTGGGCAGAGTGGGTTGTGCAAGAAATGAGGCCTCAATTAACAGGTTTTTTTTGCTCCTTTGAAATGCAGACATATCAAGTGGACCTGAAGCCCAATGGGTCTGAAATCATGGTAACGAATGAAAACAAGCGGGAATACATCGAGTAAGTATCCTTTTGGAATGTGTCCTGAGGTGTAAGTTGACCCTGCTGCAGTTCCTGTGGTTTGTACTGCACCAGAACATCAGGGATCCTTGGGAGAGAGAACCTTCCTGCTAACATTGTTTTTATCTAATCAGATATCAGAACAAAAACTGAGCACATTAAATTACGTGCTTGGTTTTCCTGAACCTCCCCCTTAGGAAATGTGTCTCTCCAACATCTGGCTCGAGCTCAGATGATCCAGAAGGTGCTCTCCAGCCTGGCCCTCATCCCACTGTCCTCTTGTGCCAGTCACAGACCAGGCCAGTGCCAGTGTTCCTACCGGAAATTGGCCAAATCTGAAATGAGGTTTCATTCTCAACTTTCTCAGTTTTTCCACCTACCAGGATGTAAAATACTAAAATTCAACTAGACCTGCTGGCATTTTTAACCAGGGGCTCTTTCAGGGTGAAAGACATTAAAATTTCTAGAGTCCTGCAAATTAAGAATTCCTTTCCAATGCCTGGACCTGCATCAATTCCATGGCTGGAATTGATTTTTTTTTTATGCCTGGGCCTGCAAGCTCTTTGTGCTGTGGGTGGCTGGCACTGAAAGCAAAGCCTTTGATGATGCAGTTTTATTCATCTCCTGCTTTATTTACATTTTCTGAGGGGGTTTTCTTTCTCTCTGCAGCCTGGTCATCCAGTGGCGGTTTGTCAACAGGGTGCAGAAACAAATGAATGCCTTTCTGGAGGTGAGCTTGCTCTCACAAAGCTGAGTTCTTTTTCTGATGCAGATTCTTACCCAAGGTGGGGGTGTGTGTGGAGGGAGCGGGGAGCTCGGCTGGGAGTGCCAATGGCATGCTTGTGGTTTATGATTTGACAGTTTGCCCTTGTCTGAGAATGTATCATCTTTCCCTTAGGAGAGTAAGGTCACTCTCTTTCAAGCTGAAATTATTTGAGCTTGAAGTAATTTGGTCATTGATTTTTTTTTATGAGGATTTACGTGGGGTGAGAATGTTAACTTTGCTTTGCTTCTTCGTAGGGATTCACAGAACTGCTCCCTATTGACCTGATTAAAATTTTTGATGAGAACGAGCTGGAGGTGAGTCAGTTTGGTGCCCAGAGCAGACAGCTCTCAGACAGATGTGCCATGCTCTGGGCTCCTCAGCCGCCCCTCACTCTCCCTGAGGGGTTGTGCAGACAAAGCTGCCTTGCTCAGAGTGGGAAATGAGATGTTTCTCCCTAATTAATTAATCTGTTCATGACGTGTGATCACCCTGGGAATTCCTCGAGGGAAGCTCCAGCTCTCTGGTGTTCCCATAAATGCCTGCAGGTCAGAGCCCAGAGCAGGAGTGAGACTGTGCAGTGACACAAACCCTCCCTAACACCCCCATGCTTTGCTTCCCTGCAGCTGCTGATGTGTGGCCTTGGGGATGTCGATGTCAATGACTGGAGACAACACACCATCTACAAAAACGGCTACTGCCCCAATCACCCCGTTATCCAGTGGTTCTGGAAGGTAATACTGGCTCCTAAAAATGAAAGTTACTGCCCTGGTTTGCAATTGTTTTTCTTCATGAAGACCGCTGAGAATGGGGTGTTGTGCCTGCTCCCACCTCCCATGGGAACAGCAGGGGGAGCACCAGAGGGGTTTCCTCTACAAATTGGTTATCCATCCTGGTTCTGGTCTGTTCTTTATCCTGCCCTTCAAAGCTGGGCTCCAAAGCCAGGCCTGACAGTGTGTGTTTGTTTGCCAACAGGCTGTTCTGCTGATGGATGCCGAGAAGCGGATCCGGCTCCTGCAGTTTGTGACCGGGACGTCTCGAGTGCCTATGAATGGATTTGCTGAACTTTACGGTGAGCTGCTCGTGGCAGGACAGAAATCCTGCCGTGAAATATTAGTGTCTGAGTTTACTTCCTTTGCATGACACTCAAACAAGCTCAGAAAGAAAGAACCACATCTCTGTTGCTTTAACTGTATCTGTAAGAGGTGAAAAATCCAGCCCGCAACTGATGCCAAGATTTCATGTTAAAAATAACGTTGAGGTAGTTTCTGTGGTGTCCAACAATTTCTATTTCATGTGGTTTTCATTTTCACCCAGGTTCAAATGGTCCTCAGCTGTTTACAATAGAGCAGTGGGGAACTCCTGACAAGCTGCCCCGAGCTCACACCTGGTAAGTCACCAAAGGGCCACTCTGGGGACCGTGCTCAGCTCTGGGTCCTTTGCTCAACTCTGAGCCTCACACACTCTTGGCCTCACAGACTGAGAAATTGGATATTATTTTATTGTTCCCCATCCTAATAAGTGGGTGTAAGTGGAACTACAGCAAGCCTGACATCCCCAACAGCCACATAAATTGTTGGACAATTCCAAACAAATAGAAGGTCACAAGGTGACTTTCCAGAACCCTGGCTGACAGAATTTGCAAACGTTGAAAGCATTCAGTACAAATCTGTCTTGCTCTGTGGCATTTTGGGAATGCAGCTTTTCAAAGAAAAACTGTGGAATGGGAAAACTGATTTTTTAGAACATCAGTACAGGCTTGGGGATCTTTCAATAAAAAAAGAAAACAACAAAAAACAAAACACAAGAAAAAACAAAAGCACAAAAAAAACCCGACAAACACAACACACTCCAGAGTGAACCCTCTAATTGTCTGTTAACTTTGACCTTTGGAAGACTTTCTCTTGGATGTTTAACCTTCTTTTTCCCTCGGAGAGAGAGGGTCTCTCCTCTAAATCCAGAGCATCTTTGCTGAGCCTCAAGGATGACAAGGATGACATTTTTTCCAGCAGCCAAATACAGCGAAGGGCTTTCTGTTGGCTATTTTTTTTTTTCCTTTTCGGAGTGTTTTTTACCGAATTCCTGCTTCCATTAAAGACGGCACGTGGTTAGTGGAGAGCTCAGCAGGGCAGGTGCGTGCGGGGGACGCTGTGGATGGACCACAAGCTACACTTTGTGCCGAGGCCCCCCGGCTTGCTCCTGTCTCGAAAAGCCTGTCAGCTTTTCCCTGGGTGCTGGAGTGACCCTGTCCCTTGTCCTTGCAGCTTTAACCGCCTGGACTTACCTCTGTATGAGTCCTTCGAGGACCTGCGGGAGAAGCTCCTCATGGCCGTGGAGAACGCCCAGGGCTTCGAAGGGGTGGATTAGGCGGGTGGCCCGTGGCCCTCCAAGCACGTTCTGCTGCAGCCTGGCCCTGCCCCGGGGCACCCCCAGGGCCCGTGGGGAGCAGTTGGGTCGGCGATGGAGCCCGGGATGGAGCCGGGATGGGACCCTCCCTCCCTCCCTCCCTCCCTCCGGCAGCGCGGGGGCCGAGCCCCCGGCTGGGACCAGCCCTGTCCCCTGGGGGGGCCTCGGCCGCCCTCCCCGCAGGGGCTGCCACCGGATCGCATTTCAGCAGGACTTACTCTATTTATGTTGTGCCTCTGTAGGCCAAGCCCTTAATAAATATTTTACATAATTTCTAATGACAATGAATGGAATTAATCATTTTACAGGTATGGTATTACAGCTCATGTTTACTTTTTAATTGATTTAGACATTTTTCAGATTTTATTTCGTTACAATTAAATATCATATACTTGGAAAAATGAGCATTTTTCTTAATTTCGTACCAGACTTGATGCCAGTGTCATTTTTTTAAAGCACCTCGAGGCTTGTGTTCCCAAACCTTTAGGAGAGTAGGAGAAAGCTGTGTTGGAAGCTGCTGTATCTCAAGAGCACCTCTCTTCATTGAGCACATCAGTGTTGTTCTGTATCCAGAAGGACGGGCTGGAAGTTGCATTTTTGTAAGTACTAGAAGAGTGTCAGGGCTGGGCAGAGCCCTGACACAGCATGTCCATCTGCCCCGGTCCTGCCAAGCTGTACGTGTGCTACAAAGCGTCGGAGCTGGGATTGGCATTAACCTGTTAGGAAAACCTGCTGAACTCTGTCATTCTCTCTGTACAGTGACTCTTTTTCCATCCTTTCCCTGCTCCTGTTTGCAGTGGAGACGTTTGGAATGAACAGTGGAACACAGCTCTGTTCTGGCTCCTGTTTGTGTGCACTTGCTGATGAACCTTATTAACACCGGGGTTGGTTGTTTCTAACTGCACTGACTCTAAAGGCACTTTCTCTACCGCAGGGAAGGTAGAGTAGACCTGGTTTGAGCATAAACATTAATGTGATTTTACTCCTGTCCCCTGCCCATGTCCTTCCTGGTGCAGGATCTGTCTGTGGTGAATTTGGCTGCTGCTGCTGTACGAGAGAAAACCCAACCAGCTCTAGAGCTGAGCCTGCAGACAGTGTTCCTCAGCAATTGTTTTTGTGATTTCTTTTTCTACTTACTCACCGAGCTTTATTTAATATCCAGTGCTATCTAATCCTTTTTGTTACCTATGACCTGTTGCATGCCTGAACTATAATGTCTGAGTTGCCTCTGTTTTGTGACGGATTAAAGGTGACAGATTTGTGCTCGCCCCAGTGCAGTGACGTGGTGACAGCACTGCTGGACAGGGCTCCGGTGACCCACACCTCTGCCCAACCCCTTCCCAACAGCCAAAACAAAATCCCCCCTCCCTGCCAACACCGAGCCTGCAGCCAG
>NW_020956655.1:0-1721 GCF_003031625.1 Empidonax traillii | reverse complement strand
AATTCCAGAAGTTCCAAAAGTGGGAAGAGGATGCTGAAGGCAGAGCTGGGACGGGGCTGTGCCTGACCCCGCGGCGCGGTCCGGGCCGGCTCCAGGGCCGGACACGGGGACAGACACGGGGACAGACGGGCAGCTCCGCTCGGGCTCCCGAACGCGGGACCGACCGCCCGGCCCCGCCCAGGGGAGGTACCGACACCGAGCGCCCAACCCTGCCGGGGGGGCGTGGCCAGCACAGGTGCGGGGGGCGTGGCCAGCACAGGTGCGGGGGGCGTGGCCAGCACAGGTGCGGGGGGCGTGGCCAGCACAGGTGCGAGGGGCGGGCCCGAGGTGATTTAACCCCCCTGAGGGGCCGCGGCCGCCATTTTGCAGCGCTGAGCCGAGTGGAGGGGCGGGGGTCGTGCCGGGCTCCCCGAGCGGGGCCCAGGTAGGCGCGGCGGCCTCGGCCACCCCCTCTAGCCCTCTGCACCTCTCCTTCCTCCCCTCCCGTCCTTCCCCCGGACCTCCCTCTTCTCGCCCCCTCTTTTCCCCCGAGCCGCTCTCCCCCCGCTCCGCACCCCCTGCGCTTCCCGGCTCCCCTCGCCCCTCCTTCTTCCCTCTCCTTCCTCCTCTCAATTCCCTATCTATTCCCTCTCAATTCCCCCTCTCTTCCCTCTCCATTCCCTCTCAATTCCTCCTCTATTTCCCACCTGTTACCCCTCAATTCTCTCTCTCCATTCCCCCTCTGTTCCCTCTCCGTTCCCCTATGTCCCCTCCATTCCCTCTCCATTCCATCTCAATTCCCCCTCTATTTCCCGTCTGTTCTCTCTCTATTCCCCCTGAATTTCCACTTTATTTCCTCTCAATTCCCTATCTATTCCCTCTCCATTTCCCCTCTATTTCCCACCTGTTACCCCTCAATTCCCTCTCTCCATTCCCCCTCTATTCCCCCTCTGTTCCCTCTCCGTTCCCCTTCTATGTCCCCTCTATTCCCTCTCCATTCCTTCTCAATTCCCCCTCTATGTCCCCTCTATTCCCTCTCCATTCCATCTCAATTCCCCCTCTATTTCCCGTCTGTTCTCTCTCTATTCCCCCTGAATTTCCACTTTATTTCCTCTAAATTCCTAATCTATTCCCTCTCAATTCCCCATCTATTCCCTGTTTCCCCTCTATTCCCCCTCAATTCCCTTTCCATTCCCTCTCTCTTTCCCGTCTGTTCCCTCTCTATTCCCCCTGAATTTTCTCTTTATTTCCTCTCAGTTCCCTGTCTATTCCCTCTCAATTTCCCCTCTATTTCCCACCTGTTACCCCTCAATTCCCTCTCTCCATTCCCCCTCTATTCCCCCTCTGTTTCCCCTCTGTTCCCTCTCCATTCCCCTGCTGTGTCCCCTCTATTCCCCCTCCATTCCTTCTCAATTCCCCTTCTATTTCCCATCTGTTCTCTCTCTATTCCCCCTGAATTTCCCCTTTATTTCCTCTCAATTTCCCCTCTATGTCCCCTCTATTCCCCCTCTGTTTCCCCTCTGTTCCCTCTCTATTCCCCCTGAATTTTCTCTTTATTCCCTCTCAATTCCCCCTCTATTTTCCACCTGTTACCCCTCAGTTCCCTCTCTCCATTCCCCCTCTATTCCCCCTCTGTTCCCTCTCCGTTCCCCTTCTATGTCCCCTCTATTCCCTCTCAATTCCCCCTCTATGTCCCCTGTATTCCCCCTCCATTCCCTCTCTGCTTCCCATCCGTTCTCTCT
>NW_020956654.1:90112-105429 GCF_003031625.1 Empidonax traillii | reverse complement strand
AATGTATTTCTCTAAACCCATCATATTTTCTACTTAACCTCAGAGCATCCTATTCCCACAAAAGTGATGCTAAGCCTTATGTTTTTGTTAAGATAAATATTTAAAGCATGCCACTAACACAAACTACCAAATCTAGTCAACAACACAGCAACAAACTGAGAATTGAGTATGGCAGCAAGAGTGGTGTTTTTCTTCACAAAGAAAAAACCCTCCTCTTTAAATATGGCTGTTGTGTGATATAACTGATAAAGCATTGAACCGGGACTTGACCCCATTTCAGCCAGTCCATCAAACTTTTAAATGTTTCCTTTGTGTATTTTTCTCCACTTAAAAGTAATTACTGTCTGAGGAACCTTTCTCTGCCATGGGTGGATCAAGATCAATTTAATTTTTTCAATACTAGCTCTTTTTTTTTTTTTTTTTAACTTTTGCAGTTGTGATGATTGAAAAATTAGTTGTTTGGATGAGGAAACCTCTGGTAGAAGGAATAGGAATTCTTCTTCTTATTATTAATCCATTGCTAATGATACTTAATGCTCCAGTTCCCTCTCATGAAACAGTTTGTTACAAAAACATTCATGTTAAGCAAACATTCACTTTTTCTGTTCTGAAAAGTAGTGTCTAACAAGATTAAATTCTTACAAGTGCTGTACTGTATTCTGCTTTCTTTTTGTCTCTTCTTTTAAAAGACAGCAGTGAGAGTATTATAATGCAATTATCTAGTGAATTCTACCCTAAACTCAAATACAGGAACTGTCTTCTTTTCTGACCTATGACAAAAAAGGATTCGTACTCACAGCTCCTGCTCTTCTGCAGTACTAGGCTGACCTTTAGTAAAGATCAGAACTACTCTCAACATCTCCTGTTGAATCAGTATAGCTGTACATATTATAACTCAAAGATTAACTGTAACAAAAAATTAGAAGGAGAGCCAGAGCAAGTGTTAGTCCTGCACTTCCATCATTTGGGAACAGCAGAGCAGGTTGGCAGCTTCTCCTGTAAAGACAGGAAATTTTGTATAAATAGTTTCGTTGTAACTTATTGCATAAAATACATCAAACTTGTAGGAGTGAAAAATCAAAAGGGAAAGTCTTTGAATAAGCAGCAGTCATGACCTCTCTGGCCTGCAATTCATGAGGTTTTAATGGTGGACTTGGTTTGGCAACTCATTTCATTCAATAAGTCAAAAGTAATAAAAGGCAGAAGAGTAATGACTATGAGCAAGTCAGGCTTCACTTCTAACTTCTCCTAGACCTCTCATTTGCAGGTATAACTGATTACACTTCTGGTAACAGCTCTAAGAGAAGCAGCAGAGGCTAGGGTTGCACTATTAGGAGTCACTCACATTAAACAATGAGATTGATATAAAAAGAAGAGCATTACATGGTTAAAAAAAAAAAAAGTTCTGTATTGGCTTGGTTGAGCTACTATATTCACTTTATATTTGCAGGAATTGGTTTACATATATTCAGGTAGTGCTGTGAAGAATTCATGTTCCCAATTTACTAAGCTTTTTTGGTGGCAGTGCGAATGAAAAGGTGTTCTTTGCAAATTTTGAATCGATAGATTGTTACTCACACATGTTTTCCTAATGAAAATAATTAATCTAATTCTGACTCTTCTGTTCTATGTATAAGAAAATCCTACAACATCCATTGGAGTCCTGCTAACCTCAACAATATTTTTAAACTTGCCTGATTTCACTTACTTGCACTAGTGATTCTTCTACTTGCCATCATCTATCCTATTCTTTGATTCTGGGTCTGCTGATATATGTGAATATGGCTAAAAAAGTTGAACTCCTTCACTGAAATTATGAAAAAGAAGAAAAGAATTTGATAGAATTATTTATCTGTTTAAAGTTCACCATCTCCATGAGTCTTTGAAAGACTGTAAAGTGTTAAGAGTTGTACTTGAATGTTGTTAGAGTCCAGAGTACTGTGTGCTGGACAGAAACCTAGATAAAGAGATGCCAATGGTGATATGTTTGGTGGCAAGATGCAACAAAATATTTGCTTTTTCAGGTCACTAGTACTGAAAGTCTACTTCCACTTAAGGAGGGAAAAAACCTTAATGAACACCTGAAGAAGTTAAAGGAATGGTTCAAATAGAGCACTCTTTCCCCCTCTCCTATATTAGACTTTGCTAATGTATTTGATATCAGGTTTAAGCTTGTTTTTGGTAAAATGATGTTCTAGCAGTTTAGGAAATAAATTTATTTAGTATTTCAAAGCTCAATCAGTGCTATAAAAGCTGGAAAGAAGCCATTTCCTTTCTGTTATAGAGTTAGCGTGGTTATGGCTCTCACTGCTACAAAACTGCCAATTCTTATTCAGATAAAATATGACTTTTTTTCTCTCCCCATTCATTAATCAAAAGCACAAGTAAGTTTGTGACTAAGCATTTTATGAAGAGCAGTAAATTTAATCAGGGAAAAGAGATTTATATTTCTTTTTAAAATTATAGTTTTTCCAGAGTTATAAAGCAGCAGTAGTCATTTTTCCTACATTTGAAATCCTGGAAAAGTTCTTAGTGACAGTTTTCTGGTTTATTTATACTTGGCTGTTTGGTCTTTCACAAAGACTCCTATTTTTAAGGGCATCTGACTGATAGAGGTGGACTAAAAGCAAAGTGTTGTGAGCTCCTGGATAATCCCATTCTTCTGCTTCCTTCTATGTGCATGTGTAAGAAGAGCATGGAGGATGGCATCTACTCACACCTCCAGTTACCCTGGTCTTTTGCATCCTCAACCCCTCTGTATTGTGAGAAACATGTTCCTTCACTAGTTTAGCAAAACTTCCCCCCTTTTGACTCCCAACCTAATGGCAACCAAGAAAACCCATGAGTCTTGCAATCAGTCATATGGTTATTAATTTTGACTTGTATAATGGTCCAAAATTCCTCCCTTCCTCATTTTTATTATGCAAAATAAATCTTAAATCTTTTAAGTTCCCTCTTCAGCTTGCTCACAACCACTAAACAGTATATTCTTCCCCAGGTACTTTATCTTGATTCCTACCATGCCAATGACAGAGAATTATGAGATCCAGTGTCACTTTGTTGCAAGACCACTGGACTTTTTCTGTCAGAGCTCTAATGCTGTGTCCTGCTTAAAAATCCCACTAGATGTTAGGGCAGGTCTCTTTCAGTTGCTTCCTCATTCTAATTTATTTTCTGTAATCTTCTATAATCTTTTTACTTTTGCTTTACCAAATCTGTCACAGGGAAAGCAGCCCATACTAGCTGATGGTTATGCTTTTTTGAGCATTAGTGCTCTGTTAGCAAGAGTAGTGGTAACTTATAATGGTGAGTGGAACTTCTTGCACCATTAACTTACATAGGAAATCACAGCCAGAGCTCTTCAGCTTGGTGTTTGGAGAAGAACTTTATTTAGACCAAGTAAGGAATGACAGTGGTCATATGGACAGATATGTTTTTATGATAATTGACCAAAACTAGCTTGTAGATCATGAGTTGAAGAGTCCTGCTATTTACTGATACGCACATTAAACAGTTTTGAAGGTAGTGCTAAAGGCCCAGTAAAAGATTGGGTGCATCCTTTTCATATCAGTACTTTAGAAAGCTCTACTCTTCGATAAGAGCTACGTGCTAGATTTACAAAGAAGTTTCATTGCTTAGCTTTTTTTAAAGTCAATAAATACTGAATAACTATTGCAATATAAGACACACAGAAATACCTTTTGTGATTGTAACCCTGAGTGTTTAGGTACCGGGTCTGGTGAATTTGCAACTAAATGCAATACATTTGGAGGATCTTACTGCAGTCTCTACTCTCCTGCTGGATAGTACTTAAAAACCTTCATGTATTAATATATTCTAGTAGATAATGTTGTATGAGGTGACCCCACATGCCATCTTGCTTCCCTATTTCTGTTGATATGTATGTATTACAATCTTCTGGAAATTAATCAAACTTCATCTTAGACATTAATCAAACTTTTGGCTTTCACTCTCCCATCTCAGAGTTTTTCTAAAAATCTGTATAGCCTGCAGATAAATTGCTGATTTGTCCTGCCATTTCTTACAAATAACCAAGCTCTGCTTTCAGCATTGCTCCTGCTTTAGTGGTGCCTTCAAGTAAAAGTGATGGGAAAATTTTTAGATAATTGCACCACTGTCAGCTGGACAAAAGTGTAATATTTTTCTTATGCTCTCAGCTGTATGGGTTTTGATGGACTGAAAGAGGTAAAAAAGGTAACAAATATTGTTGTGTGCTGGTATGGTCCTGGATTCACAGGGGGAGCAGCCTACTTAGTGAGATGTCATGTTTTTACAGTTTATTTTAATGTAGACTGAAAATTATATCTTGCTATTTCTAAATGAAATAAGTAGTTCATACAGAATATGAAAACGTTTTGATATAGAGGTTTCTTAAGGTATTGTTTGTTTGTTTGTTTGTTTGTTTGTTTTAAAGGAGCAAGCAAATTTTGCTGTGCTGCTCTGTAGCATAGTAACATGAGATAAATATGTTGTGTTGGATAAGCTACACAGAGGAGTTTATACATTTTCATGGGATTCAACAGCTGAACTACATGCAAAGCTAAAAAGGGCTTTGAGGTGCTTACTGCCTACACAGTCTGCCAAGGAACCATGCCATTGATAGCAAAATACAATAACTTCAGCCACTGCTTTAACCTTTGATAGATACCACACTCCAAATAATCTGTCACTTTCTTGCCAATTCTTTTTATTGCATTGTTTTTTAATCCTGTTATGTAGTTTATTTTCTCTCCTTTTTATGCTGATTTACTCTTTATCACACACCTGATCAATGAATTTGAAAATGAAAACGTGAAAAGGATTCTTTTGACAATAAACACTGTGATTAAAAACTCTATATGGTCATCTAATCATATGTTTATTCTCCTTTCTTTGCTTTGTCTTAAAGCAGTTCAGGGACTGAGATACATCCAGACTATCTGAAGGGGGAGCAATAGACCTCCTGAAAGGAGGTTAGGCTCATTTATGCTTTTTTTTAAACAACATTATAAAAGTAATCAGGATAAATGAATTCTTGAGTTGGATAATGCAGATAAGTGCCTGTAAATGAAGCTACTTGACATGGTCTCTTAGAGGTCTTGCAAGCAAAGCCACAAGAATGTAAATATAGAGATTTCTTCTCTAACAGATGGGCAAGTTTTGTTCAGGGATGTATGTTAGCTCTATAAAAAGTCATAGCACAGAAGGCATGATACTGCATTAGCACTCAGGGATGACTGTCCTCCTCTATTTCCTTCTCATCTTGGAAGAAGCATAACTTTTCTGTATTCTGGACTGAGTCACCAAGTCCTGCTCTTAGCATAATTTGCAGAGTAGATTTCTCCTGCACCACCTTTTTAAGCATTTTGCCTTCTGTACTGTGTAAGACCACAGCTGCTGTTCATTTGTTTGCTACCTTTGCAAAGGTAATTCAAAGAATAATTTGGAGGAGTGGTGGGGTTGAGATTTCTGTGTTTTCCCTGTACACTCATTTGGGAAAAGACTGACTACTAATCATAGAATGGCCTGGGTTGGAAGGGACCTTAAAGATCATGTCGTTCCAACATCCTGCCATGGACAAGGACGCCTTCCACTAGACCATCTTGGCCAAAACCCCATCCAACCAGGTCTGAAACACTTTCAGGGATGGGGCATCCACAGCTTCTCTAGGCAAATTGTTCCAGTGGAACAGCAGGCAACACCATTCTCACACTGAAGAATTTTTTTCTAATATCTAATCCAAACCCTACTCTCTTTCAGTTTAAAGCAATTCTCCCTTGTCCTGTCACTTATATGCCCTTTAGAAAGTCCTTCACTAGGCTTCTTGTAGGCCCCTTTTAGGTACTGGAAGGCTGCTAAGGTTATCATGAAGCATTCTTCTCTCCAGGCTGAAAAACCCCAACCTTTCCTCATAGGAAAAGCATTCCAGCCGTCTGATCATCTTTGTGGCTCTCCTCCAGACCTGCTACAGGAGCTCTGAGGACTTCAGGGCTGAACACAGAACCTCACACAGAGCAGAGCAGAGGGGCAGAATCCTCTCCCTTGACCTGTAGGCCACTTTTCTTTTGATGCAGCCCAGGAAACAGTTGTTTTCTTGGCTGAAAGTGTGCATTGCCAAGCCATATCCAGCTTTTCATCCACCAGCACACCCAAGACCTTCTCTCTAGGGCCAGTCTCCATCCATTCATGCCCTAGCCTGTCTGGATACTGGAAGGTGCCCCAACCCAGGTGCAGGACCTTGCACATGACCTTGTTGAAGTTCATGCAATTTGCACAGGCCCACCTCTTGATCCTATCAAGGTTTGTATTCTTCTGTATGCCATCCCTTCCTTCCAAGGTGTTGAACTCACCACTCAGTTTGGTGTTCTTGGTAGAATCACTGAGGGTTCATTCAATCCCACTGTCCATGTACCCAATAAAGATGTTAAACAACACTGGTCCTGATACCAATTTCTGAGGAATGCCACTGTTTGGAGGAATGGGTAAAAAGAGGAAGAATGGTGAGTAGGATAGTAGACTCAGTCAAGTGACCTTACAGTGGGAATACCAAGACATGGAGAATAAGAGTGTGGGAAACCCCATATATTATGTCTACTGCTGTTTATCCTGTCTGTTTTGAGAAGTAAAATTTCCGTGTAGAGATAACGTAGCTGTTTTGAGGGAGTTGGTGGCAGTCTCGTGAACTTCTTGAACTCTCTGTTTTTGAAGAGAGAAGATCAAGGCTCAGAGATCATAAAAAGCACAGGTGAGATCACAGCATGGTGGTAACTACGTGTGCACAGGCCTTTGATAAACTGGTGTGAATGGCAGGCCACAGCCTTCCTAGGATGGACTAAACCTAATGGTGCCTGCATTCCCACTTGTGTGTCTCCACCCAAATGTTGCTTTGGGATCCTCTGTTAGTGAGGTAATGAAATAAATTTACTCTTTACATTTCAGCCGTGGTTTTGTGGTTGTTCTGGCTGCCTGCCTGTGTCAACTCACAGAGCCACTCATCACTGATCTCTACTTGGACAGTGAGCTGTTGACCACAACTCTTAAGGAGTGACCATCCAGCCAATACCTTAGCCACCAGGTGGTCAATCCATCAAATATAAATCCATGCTCCTCCAGTTTAGAGACAAGGATATCATGTGGGACAGTGCTTTGCACAAGTCTGGGTAGATGATGTCAGTTGCTTTTCCCTTATCTACCAACTCCATAACCCCATCATAGAAGGTCACCAAATTTGTAAGTCACAATTTACCCTTGGTGAAACCATGTTGTCTGTAACTAGTCACCTCCTTACTTCCCACATGTTTTCGCATAGTTTCTAGGACTGTCTGCTCCATAAACTTGCTAGGTGTGGAGTTGAGACTGACCAACCTGTAGTTCCCTGGTCTTCCTTTCCTCATGTAGACAGTAAAAATTCTAAAATGGTTGCTAACTTTGGATGCTAGATTAATCTCATGAATTATTATACTCTGGATACCAGAACTGGTTACTGGATACATATGTTATGAATGGGGGAGAACATTGGATTATGATCTATCATAAATGTTGTTAAAATTGAATTTACATCTTTATCTACTCCATGTTGTCATCGCAAGGCTGTGAGTTAGGATAAAAGCACATTAGATGGTTGAGTTTGCTGTTCTTGCATTGTGGGCAGATGGAAGGGTTGAGGTTATTGCTGGGAAATGATCTCTCCTCACTCCTATTAGTAACTGACATACACGCTTATTGCTTCCTCAGATGCAAAAGTCAGGATAGCTTAGCGTGGGAAGGGTAACTGACAGTGCCCTGTCGTCTTAGATGACTACTTTTTTTGCTTATGTAGCTCTCAATTGGCTGGCTGTCTTAGACATCCAAAATGTAATTGTCTGTGACATGAACTAAAAAAAATCCTGATAATATCCAGGTATGTTATGTCACTTCTCATTTGACCAGCTATTCAGAAGTCACCATGACCCTTAACAGACCCATACTTCCTAACATCAACGTGCCAAGTACATACTGGAAATTCAAGAATACACAAAATCCATGTGAACATAAAATACTGAGCTTAGTTTATGTTCCAAGATATATAAAGAACATTGTGCTTTTACAGGACGTACAAATATTTATTCAGCTTCTGAACAGACAAATTTAACATGGTCTCTGTTATGAAGAGTTAATGGTATAAAAGGTAGTCAAAGAGGGAGGGTATTTTTATAAACTCAGGAAATATGTGCATATGTGGAAAAATTAATGGAGTGTTCTCATTTGAAATAGGATTTTAACAGAGACTTATTTGAAGAGAATAGGTTATGTTCCATGCAAGAGTTGAACATGTTATGAATGATTAAAAGTGGAATAGAAGTAGCAATTAAATAAGCTATTGAAAATGAGTCTGTTAAAACTGGAAGAGCCAAGAGGCTTATTTGGATGTTTAGTACAAAAAATCCAAGACAAGAGAGCAATTTTCACAGAATTTTGAACATAAAAAATATCGAGATATTTCCGTATTGTGAAGGGAGAGTTTCCTGTAGAGAACATGATGATTATATGTGGTTGCACATTAGGACAAAGAGAAACATGTGACTTGATATCACAGTCATGATGGATTCAAATGCCCTGAAGTCTGCTGATGACAAAAAGAGGAAGAAACCTCTTTGTCCTCTCACCTTCTTACAGTGGCATCTTAATCCTGGAATGTATCTTAAATTTAAAGACTGCCCCTCCATTTCTGCTGTGTTTTAGAGCCATAGTGTTGCACACTGTTTTGGAGTTTGTTCAATTGTTCAGTAAATGTCTTTCTGGGAATAAAAACAAATTAAAGGAATAAAAGACTTTATTTCTCTGTGGATTCTGTTTCATTCTATGAAACCATGAACTCTGAAGTTGCATCCTTTCTCTCTTCTATGTAGTTTCTTCTTTCAATTTTTTTAATGACTAGAAGTGTGGCATTGTGTATATATTTTTAATGATTTACAATAATCCTATAGGATTTGTGAATCGTGGACTGCACTGAGTCCATGAGGAAAATTTGTATTTGAATAGAAACATAAGTCTTGCAGTCCCTTGGGAAAAGAATTTTTTATAGATTTTCTTCATATAGGTTTGTTTATTCAAAAGAAAACCTTCTAAATTACTTGAAAGATATTTTGAGTAGAAAACCATTGAACAAGATACATAGTTTTCTAGAGAAACTGACAATAAACAGAGGAAAAAAATAGCTGTATTTTTGATAGCAAGCTAGTGGAACAGTTACTGAGCTATAAACAGAAGCAGGCTAAAATATATAATGATCTTAAACAAAGCGTATTTCAAAATACTATGTTCAATTTTCAACCATGCAATCAGTCATTCAAATTATAGCTATTATGAAGGAAACAGTGTCCTTGTCTTCAAATCCCTGCAAGGTGAAAGATTTCAAAGAACAAATCCCATCAGATTTGCGTTTCTGCAACATTTATTTCACATTTTCACCATTTACTGGTTTAGAACATTTTCAATGCTCCTCAGTTTATAAAAGGTTCACAAGAGGTTAATAGGAGTTCTTACTAGAAGAACCCATTTAGGAATGGATGAATTCTTACCCATTGTCCTGAGACAGAATAGTAGTTTAAATGAGAGTGCTGCATCATTAAGTCTGTCCCTGTCAAGTCCATTATATTTATCGTTAAGGCCACTGTCAAATAAATAAGCTTTTACATGGCATTGTATTGCACTTACCATGTATATCAAGTACTGTATTTTCAGTGGTTTATATCTCCCAGCTAAGCAAAGTGATAAAATACTGCTGATTGCATGCTGAATTTGTCTTTTTGACTGAACTTGGATGGTGATATGTCTCAGTTCAGTTTCACACTAGATGGCTTTTTAATTTTTTTGAACAGGAAACAATGAAAAAAAAATAATTTGAACAAGTGTCTTGTAGAACTCTTTCTTATAAATATGGCACAAATTTGAAGAGGCAAAGCCTAGCTATCTTCCATCTTCTGCATAACTCTAGGGGAATATAGACTTCCTATTGCATGTGGGTATCACAAACCTGTTGGAGCTTGTAGCAGCACAAAGTCAGAATTCAGCTGTAATGAAGTAGTGAATGAGGGAAAGAAGGCTCTGGAGAAAAAAACCCCTCAGCTTTTGTGCTAAGAGCAGCTGCCTTGAAAGTAAGGGTGAACAGGAATCCTTCACCCTTGTGACTTCCCCCAAATCCACAGAAGAACTGAGTTAGATTGGAAGAGGCACCACAGCTGGGGACAGATGTGCTTTGTCCCATCAGCCCCTTTGCTGCTGCTCTGCACTCTCAGGGCTGGGGAGTGCTTGGGGTGGCTGCTGGGAGATCCTGTGCAGCTCTGCATGGTTACACTAGTGCTGTGTGGCAGGAGGTGGCCTGGAGAACAGGCAATGCATATGAGAATTTAAAAATTCTACCATGTGGCTTCTGCTCACATCAGCTTCAAGAAAAGGCATTTGTAATACAGGGAGGTTGAAAGCTTCAGCTTCAACTTTTAGATGGGCAAAATACCTCTCTGGGACAGCCATTTAAGGGACCCAGAACTTCCAGGACAGCAGCATGGCCACTTTAAAATTATGATTAAAGCATAGCAGGAATGAATATTATAACTCTTTTAGTGACCTCAAGGAAGAAAATTAGATTAGAACTAGTGGGGAATTTTCCAGGAGAAAGACATTTTACATCAGAACATGTTGCTTCAACAAAACTGATATTTTCCTGGAAAAGCACATACAGAATCTGACAGGAAATGCTATTTAAGTGAGGGAAGTTTTATTTTAATCAAAAAAAGAGCAGGAGAGAGACCTGGATGGTAAAGAGGCTATGTCAGTGTCAATTTAGTATTTATTTTCAAATGGGTTAATGTCCTTGAGTTATGATACAAAATTTAAAAAAAAAAATAGCCTCAGCTGTGGAACTGGATTGATTAAGGGAGTGATGGTAGCTGTTCTCATGGGAAATATGTGCCAGTTGACCATCAGACATGCTCATGGACAAAGGGGATAATACTTCATGTAAGAGGGGTAACTGTTTTTTCAGTGCTCCTTTCATCACATGTTTAAAAATTCTTCATGTGTACTATTCTATTTTCTAATACTGAGTGACTTTTTTTTTCTTATAAGGCATCACTCACTGTGAAATTAAGTAATAATAGTCCTACATGCAATCTTCTATAGCTAACTGCTCTAGTCCTTTTATCTGTGAGCCTCACTAATTTCTTGGAAAGCTATCTTTTATTCTGCTTATAAATGGTTTTGTATTTGCCAATGTAAGCATAGAAGAGTCCAAGTCTGAGCAAAGAAATAAAAATAAATTGAGTATCTCTACCTTTCAGGATATGTCCAAAGACAGTAAATAAGCAAATTGCTAAAAGCTTCCTCCAGAGCTCTGCAGCCTTCAAATTTACAATAAATCCCTAGGCAATCTCAGATCAAATAAATAATGCTGCAAACATAGCATTTCCATTGCTCTGCTTTAATTTGAGGTTAAAGTTACATGGAGCATTGCATTAAAATGTTAGAACATCATGAAAAGTTTTCACAGAACCCGAAGATGAAAGTACTTCCAGGGGACAATAAACAGTCTGGAGTTCAAGTTCGAAGAGGAGTGACTGAGGGAGCTGGGTTTGTTTAGCCTGGAGAAGAGGAGGTTCGGGGGAGACCTCATCACTCTCTACAACTACCTGGAAAGAAGTTGTAGCCATATGGGTACTGGTCTCTTTTCCCAGGCAAGAAGCGACAGGATGTGAGGACAAGAGGAGAGGTGCTGTGTGAAGCACAGTGATCACTTGAGTTTTGCTCCTTCTGCTTAGAAAATAATGTGGGAGGCAAGTGATGGCCTCAACAGTTTCTTTTTTTGTTTGTTTGTTGTTTTTTTGTTTTGTTTTGGTTTTCCTCTCTTTTTTTTCTCCCCCCCTGAAAAAAATGCAGAAATTTTTCTATTTAGAAATATTTTTAGGACTTTCATCATGGTTTAATACCTTTTTGTAATAATTTGGGCTTTGGAACAAGTGTTATATCTTCAGTGCTCAAAATCATACTGATTCCAATCACAAAGGCACATCAACATTTTGGAAGGAAGTCCTGGAAGACTAATAAATGCATCTAATATAAGCTATATCCCAGTACTAGGGTTCAAGTTTCATTATTTTGAATGATCAACACCAGTTATTTTGTAGTTTTGCCTTGATAAACTACTGTAATACCTTTATAACCCTGAGACCTTAAACCTGAAAAATATTTGGTTTGTTCAGTGCTAATTTCATTTCTCTTAGAGTAAAAAAGCAGAAAGATGGAAGAAATTAACAACATTGGAGCAAAAGGCAGAGAAAACAGCCTATGTAACTCAAATGATTATGATGGGTAAATCTCTTGACTTACCTTCTTCAGTGCAAAAAGTTTTTTTCATTTAAAAGAGGTGGAAGCAAATAGCTTAAGATTTAAAGTGGCCTACTTTCAGTTTCTTGTGATTTTCTGAAGATTAAATCGTGTTTGAAGCCCAGCACTCCACAGATTAAATATAAATGAGGACAACCTTCTTTGAAGATAGTGGAAATGTTCCAATGCAAAATTGGCTACATTGTGAGGGTAACCAGGCCAGTTAGTGGCAATATGGAAAAGATGATGGCAGCTTTACCCATGGGAAATAGAGTTATTTTAGTCTCTGCAGGATATCTTTCTCACTGCACTTCAGAGAGTGCAGTCAATAGAGTAAATACCCTGGTCATATTCTGAAAATTACAGTTACCAAAGACAGTTATTAGCAGTTTGAGTTTCCAGTGTTCAGAACATTTAAAGGTGAGGTATGCAGCCCTTCATACTGAGATCCAAAGAATAGCAGATAAACATAAGAAGTTCCTCATTTATTTCAGTGAGAAAAAGAGAATGTAAAATCAGGGGAAAATTAGTCCTGCTCAGATTGGAGACAACTTTCCCTTGGTGTCTCCAGCAACTCTGTTTGAAGTATAGTTATTACCATTTTTTAATGTGAGAAGAGCAGTAGTCTTGCAATTAAACTGTGTACCTCAGCATTAAGGGTTACATATGCGTTTCTCAGTTTTCCTTGCATTGTGTGAGTAGGGTAATTAGTCTGCTTCCTCATCTGAAAAAAACTGTCTATTTCCAATTTGTCACCATAAAAATTCAGTTATCACTAGAATAGTATTTGATTATCTCTTTTCTACCTGAGCTCCACACCGGAATAGGCTTGGGTAAGTAAAAACAGTACTAATACTTTCATCCTTAAAACTAGTTGCATGTGATCCTGCTGTAGAGAACCTAGTAAGCTGGCATCTGTTCACAGTAATGTAGAAATACTCAGAATATCTGTGGTGGAACTAGGTTGAGAAAGTTACTGGAAGCAGTAAAATTTAGCAGGTGTTGCTGCAGAAAACACAGATGCATAAATAACTACAGTCTTCTACCTTGGATGTTTCTCTGGATCTGCACCCATAAGGCACACTTGTCATCTGCTGTCACGAAGTTCCATCTCATCTGGCTTCCACTGAATCCTTGTCCTTGACAACAGTATATTAATTGCCTAATCAGAGCCATAATTGTAGTTACACTTATGATGTTTGCATATAATTTCCAAGAAATTCTGATGCTTAGCTGAAGTGTGAAAATGTTTACAAAGATATTTCTAAAGTATCATTTTTTAGTGAACTAATGTGAAATTTTGAAATGCAAAATTTCAACAAAATTTGATTTAACAGGCCAGGAACAAATTAGCTGCTACTTAAAAATGTCGTTAACTCATGCAGAAATGCCTTACTTACTAACATCTTCAGATAGAAAATAATACTGGACTTCAACAAAAGCTAACTTTGATTTACACTGTCCAGATGCAACCAGTCAGATGTTCCTTACATGGAAGTGCAATACTCTCAGTGTAGCTGTCACGGGTTTTAGTACGTGGAGGGGGTTATAGAGTGGTTTCTGTCAGAAGCTCCTAGAAGCTTTCACTGTCCTATGAAAAGCCAGTGATAGTCAGCTCTAGGTGAATTTCCTGCTCCTGGCCAAGGCTGAGCCAATGAACATGTGCTTTTGTGATAACATATTTAAGAACAGAGGAAAAGAAGCCTGTGGTGCAGAAGAAATTCCAGCTTGGAGAAGAACGGAGGAGAACATGGGATAACAAGCAGACTCCAAGGTCAGTGCTGTGGGAGGGGTAAGGGAGGGCCCAAGTGCCCCCCCTTACCCCCTTCAGCAGGGGAAAGACTGAGCGCCAAGGTCCCTGCTGCTGGTGGAAGACTACTGAGGTTCGGAGATTTTCTTCCTGCCTCCTGCAGCTCATGGAAGAGCCCATTCTGAAACTGGTGGTTACATGAAGGAATCTGTGATCCCATGGGAGGCCTAAGGATAGAGCAAAGTCCTGCAGGAGGCCTGTGGCCCATGGAGAGGAAAACCCATGGTAGGACTTGTGGCCCTGTGGGGGACCCATGTCAGTACAGCTCATTCGTGAAGGAATGACCCATGGGACAGCAGACTGAAGAGAACTGTTGCCCAAGGGGTGGATAGACCCCCGGGGAGAAGTCTACCAAGGACAGTCTCCTGTGGGAAGGGACCCCATGCAAGTAGGGGAAGGACTCAGAGCCGTGACCCTCCCTGTAGCCCGTGGTGAAGACTATGGTGAAGGTTGTCCCACTGCAGCCTGTAGAGGACCATCGGGGTGCAAAGACCCCCCTGCACCTGATGGAGGAGTAACCCAAAGGATAGCAGATTGGGAAGAGAATTGCTGTCCGAGGGGTGGACTCATTGAACTCAATGAATCCCCTTTTTCCTCGTCTCCCTGCACCACTGGGAGAAGGAGAGATTTGTGAAGAAAGAGGAGTGTGGGGAAGGTGATGTGTTTTAAGACTGTTTTATTTTCTTTTATTCTTTAGCTCCTAATCTGTTAGCAATGAATTTAGCTTTTAATTTATTAGTAATAAATCTAAGTTTTATCCTCAACTGAGTTTGTTTTGCCTGCTAATAATACTAACTTCTCCTAGTAACTATCTCTACTCAAGATCAAATCGACCACAGTAACTTTGCCACTTTTTCCTCTCCCTGAAACAATTGGTCATATTCCCATTGACTTATATGTGCTGCAACAACAACAAACTCCTGCTAAACTGATACTGTTTCATATCATCATACAGCATGACTGGGCAATGCTTCTGTGCCGGTCACAGACATGTTGTTCTTCTTCTCCTTCTCTGCCTTGTGTATATTTATAGGGAGAAATTCAGGTGGTTTTGTGTCATTACAATCTAAATTATCATCTGTTCTTTTCTAAAGATCAGTGAAGCAAAGGACTTAAAAAAAAATGCAAAAGACATTACATAAAAAAT
>NW_020956654.1:88169-89409 GCF_003031625.1 Empidonax traillii | reverse complement strand
TTTTTTTTTTTTTTTAATGCAGAGTAGGTACCTAGAAAAAATTATTCTGCTTTACAATGCAGGCTTTTTTTTTCTTCTTTGAAGTGTCAGAGTAAAACCATGGAAAAAAAAGGAAGTGTAGGGATGTAGGCAAATGCAGGACAGAAAACCAAAACTATTAAATGAGGTTTTGAGATGAAACAAACTATTTCATCATAGAGAAGATTAACGACAGCTTCAAGTCTCTTGAATTTGGATTACTTTGCTCTTGCATACGTCTTAAAAGAAGTAGAACAGTTATTAAACAACCTCAGGCATTTCTTTATGAACATCTGAACTTGTAAACTTGCACCAATGCATAAATGCAACCATTTGGAGCTGAAACTAGGGTCTGCTTCTGCTGAAGTCACTTGCAGAACCCCAAACTGACTCTACTGATGAGAGTAGGGGACCTGCACTCTACAGTAGGCATCCTCTAGCACATCATTGTAGTTGAAACACAGCTGCCTCAGAAAGAGTAGCATGTTCAAAAGCTGGAACTACAGAATAATGAAGGGCCTTCTTGAGGCTATCTTATCCAACCCCTGCTCAAATCAGGGATGGCCTAAGGCATTTGTTCATGGCCTCATCCAGTCAAGTTTTGAATAACTTCAAGGAGGAAGATTAATCAGCTGGGTAAATTGTTCTCATGGCTGATTTTTTTCCCAGTACCTATCACCCATCATCCTATTGCTGTGCAAAGAACAAAAGAACAGCATGACTCCATTCTCCCACTGCCTTGTGTTAAGCAGCATCTTGAGCTAAATCACCATTTGCCTTCTCCTGAAAACTGAATAAACCTGGCTCTCACTTTCACTCTGTATGCCATGAACTTCAACCCACTGTCCATCTGGCTAGCTTCTGATGGGCTCATTTCACTGTGACATCTCTGTATCCCTCCTAAAGTTTCTATTATACTCAAAGGGCAAGGGATGGTTTTGTTTTTTTCTGGGATGCTTGCAACATCCTTTTACTGAGTGTAAGGAGCAGGAGAGGAATTAACAGAGTAGGGTACCTGGAGAATCTCTTTCTGCTCATTTTTGCCGAGTAGTGCAAGAATTTTGCAGCAAAAGAAACTGTACATCTGCAACAAATACTTTTTATAATTTTAAACTGTTTTAGAACTGAGTTGTAATAATTTGTCTGAATGGCTGAGGACAAATGGGGTTGCTAGGAAGCCAAATGTTGTTTATCTAGGGAGTTCAGAGGGAGGAATGAATTT
>NW_020956654.1:4938-84604 GCF_003031625.1 Empidonax traillii | reverse complement strand
ATAAATTTATTAAGCAAGCGATAATAAAGCAAAACAGCGCTGGGTAGCCTGGGGGCGAGTGCCCGCTGAGACACAGACTGAAATGAAGTCAATGTCTCTCTTTATATATGTTGGTGACTGTTAAGTACATGTTAAGTGGTGTTTGGCATTGTCTTTTCGGATGTAAATCTGCTCGTGGCTTGAGTTCGGTGGCATCAAGTGGTCGTCTGGCACTTGTCAGAGATGAAAAGGTGCAGTTCTTATCAGTTGTTTATTGACGCTTGATTAGCAAACTGTCTGTGAAACTTATCTTGTCTAATTACAACAAAAGGTTTCTGACTCCCTCATACACATAAGATTTTTTATGAACAAAGTTAACCCTTCTATTACATCTTTACTCTCCAGGGATGGGTGGCAATAGTAACAGCCACCAGGATTGCAGAAATGGCCAAGGGTGGGGCAAAAGCACTGGAGCAGCAGACGTCTACGGACAGCTTCCTCTCAGCTGACACTTCACAGCCAGATTTCGTGGGGTGGGAATTATGAGGTGTTGGTGGCCGCCTTTCTGTGCCACTTGTCTGGGCCCAGCTCCATTCAGGCTCGGGAGAGGTGACTCTCGTCCCCAGCAGTGGCTGAGGTGAGTGGAGCAGCACGGCTGGCAGGGCTCACATGGCTGCTCCCTTTTATTTATCCAATGCCAGGGAAGCGAGGTGGCTTCCAGATGGAAAGAGTTCCACTTCCACCCTGGCAGTCAGGACTGCCAGCATGGGCTCCTTCCCCTCTACCCTCCACCCGGTTGTGGTGAGATGTTTGCACTTAAAGAACAATTTCTCCAAAACAATGTTGGAAAAAGGAAATAAAATATAAAACCCACTTTAACAATGACGTTGATGAATAAATTTACTCAATCCCTGGACGGTATTGAAAGGATGGTCCTTCCATCGACCAACACAGGGTGTTTTTGATTGTTCGTGTTGCTGACTGCCACCACACCCTTTGCTGACCAGTCTTCCTTCTTAGCATTCTACTTTACTCCATCTCATCAATATTCCACAGATATTTTTATTGTCCTATCTTGTCTTAGGCTAGGAGTTTTTAACAATGAGAAACATGACACTTCCATTTGTTCACAGTTTAGGTTTGCATTGCTTGCTTAGTTAAACATTTTGCTATTACTTATGAAGGTTACGAAGACATTTTCATTTTCTCCATCCACTGTTTTATTTCTTTCTAATTAATGTTTCAATACCTGTCTCTCATTGTCTAGCAATGCCGGTAATTTCTTCTCCTTAGGAAACTGGTCTGCTAATGCTAGAGAAGGTGGAGAAAATTCTGTATAAATTGAAATGTAAAATAGCTGGCATTTAAAATGTACTGCACTGCAATGTCCTTTCAGTCATGCGTCGTGCCATTTCAGTTTGCAGTAGCTCAGACTGGATAAGATAAAGGGAACTGAAATGGGGAAAATGAGTAGTTCCATCTTGCCTGCAGTGAAAATATGATGACAATCTTATTACAGTCTTCCTCAGCAGCATGGCTAATTAACTTTTATACTTTCTGAACAAAACAGTTTATCCAAAATAAAGATCAAGACCAGCAAAAGTAACATTTATAAGGTTTACTTTTTTGTTGTTTTGCATTGTGGGTTTTTTTGGGGGGAGGGGAGTGTTGGTGGTTTTTTTGTTTGTTTGTTAGTTTGTTTGTTTGTTTGTTGTTACAAAGGAACATTCAGAAATATTGAGGAAAATTAATGGAAATTGTGAAGTCAATGTTATAAGGATTATTGCCAATGCCAATGATGTCATAAGGATTATTGTGCAGTTAATTAAAACAATTTTACTCTACAATCTCTTAAATAAAGGAGTCTGTACAGGGATTTAACATACACTGAAGATGAGAACTGGATTTACATCCTTGATGTGTTTACCTTACCTGTAAAATAGAAGTGACTGACTACCAATAGCAGGATATCTAAAGTAAAGTTCTATTTTTATAATTAGGGAAAACTTCTACTGGGAGATTATTTGCTGTACAGTTAAGCAGAAATTTCCTGTGGGCCTCAGATTTCAGTGAGATCATAAAGGAATACAATTAGATTTGTCCTTTAGCCAAAACTTCCATGGCATTTATCATGTATTCACTAATAGATATTTTTCAGTATTTAAAATTGTTCCTGTGGGACTGTAACAAAAGGCAATTTAACCCAATATCCTTTCACTGAGAATAATCAGAAGAGGATATCTAGGAAAAGTTGTATGAAGAGTGAAAGCAGAAATAATAAGTATCTTGTATTTGCACTGATGATATCTCAAACTCTAAAATTATTTAGATTAAGCCAAATGTAATACCTGTGCAATTGCTGACCCTTGGAGGCTTTTCCTTCATGAATGTCTCCAGTCTTCCACTGAAAATATTTAACTTGTGTACATGTTTAAGAGGATGTTGTTCATTGTTTAGATTCTAAAGCCAAATAGGTAATAAACAATTGAAGAAGTAGAGATTTTCATAAATGTAGGAAAAACAGAAATATAAAAACTTGATATATGGATCTTTTATTTTCTTTCATTTCAAATTATCTTCTATCAAAGTCTAGAGTACATGGTTCTTTGGATTTATTGGAATCTGTGAAAATTGGAAACCAAGGAAAAATTTTGTCATTTATATCGTATGAGAGAACTTGGAGAGACTTGGTAATGTCTCCATTGTTCAGAGAGTGTTGACATTAAATCCAAACCAGCCATATTTTAAAGATGTAATGGTTTTAAAATTATGATTTTTACTCACACCAATTTGAATCAGAGAGTTTCTAACATATGGCAGAGAAAGAATATGAAACCATATGCATCCAGCACTGAGACTGTGTTCCTGAGAAAAAACAGTTTGCTATCTTTATTCTGGCTAGCAGGTGTCAGTACCCCAAAGCGAAGAAGCTGCCCAGAAGCCAGACACAGTTAGAAATAGGGAGGCTGGAACGGAGAGTATAAGTTTTTCAGATGTCTCATTTTGAAAGTTGACTTTGTGAAGTGCTTTGTCACCACCAGGAAAGAAGCTATCTTCTGAGGGAAAAGAGAGAAGGGAAATTAAGAAACCCTTCCATCCCTAAAGTAGGTACCTTAGTTTCTTTTCCTACTTATCCTGGTAATAGTATTTTCATTCCCCATCCATACAAAAAGCTCTGTGCTCTCTGACTTCAAACCCTTCTGTGCTCCCTAGCCATTTGGACCAGATCCAGAGCCAAACACTGGAAATATGTCTAACAGTGGCACGCTTGGCTGTTCTGATCAGTGCAATGGACTGTAATCAGAACTGTTGAAGTGCTATTGTATCCTATCTATTTTTCTCCTTAAAGTGCTATTCTAATACATAGTAATGAATGTTTTTCTGTAATACCTGTTAGGTGCTAAAGTAAAAAAAATATGAAGTGAAACTTCAGCATTTATATAACCATGTGTAAGTATGTCTTTTTGGACCCATTTAAGGCCTTCACAAAATGTAATCTTGTAACATTATGTGTAGACATCCTCCTAGATAGTCATATCCATTAGATTCTTTCACTGTTGGTTTTTTTTTTTTGTTTGTTTGTTTTGTTTTGTTTTGTTTTTTTTTTTTACTATTACATAACCTATTAAAGTAAGACATTTTGGTTTGGAGCCACTATTCTGACCTCTGACAGCAAGGAAAGACTTGTTAAAAGTTGGCATAATTTAGGCAAATATAAAATTTATCACATTAATCTTGCAGTACTGGTCTTTATTTACCACTCATGAAGAAATCCTGTCTGAAATTAAATGTTTTGAGCTACTGAAATTCTGGCACTAGCTTCCTACCAGCTACTATTTTACAGTGAGCTGGTAAGAACTAGGAATTTACATACTCCATTTTTAATTTAATCAAACATTGTCAGTCAGCATCACATTAGATACTATTTCCATCAGAAGGAACCTGAAAACAACAACCTGAAAGATTAAACATTTCTGCCTCTCAAAGATAATAATCTTGGTGAATTTTAGCAGATTGTTCAGCAGATGGAAATGTGATATTCACTACAGTAAATTACATTAACATGCTCTCAGACAGAGATGTCACATTTGCCACAGTAATTTACATTAACACGATTTGAGATAGATTTGATTCCCCAAAAAGAATTAGAAATAACATTTTATCAGTTCATTTTGCCTTGCCATTCTTCAGATAATTGTCATTCTGGAGCAGGACATGTTTTTTATCAATGGATGTAGAAAACTTTTGCTTAAGTGTAATAGATTAATTTGACTTCTAGACAAGATATCTGTTCTTTTGCATGTTGATATAGCTTTCTAACTCTGCCTGCAGGAGATCTTGTCACGCACTTTAACAGGTTGATAGAGGACATTCTGAAAAGAAATGTAACCACTTCTATTGTGTGTTGGCATCTCCAGGCAGAAGCCTGTGTGGATGCAACTTAACTGTCATCAGTGTTGTGCAGGGGATCCAGGGAATGTTTATCACAGAATCACAGGATAAGCTGAGTTGAAAGAGACTCACAGGGATCGTTGAGTCCAACTCTTATGATGGTATCTGCGATATTATATGAAAGAATGTTATGCCTGCATCTCTGTGGACCATCTGAAATCATTAATGGTCCAAAGGAGTCTTTAATCTAGTGCTAAAACAAGAATAGAACAAGTAAACTCCATAAGCAACAAACAAGCCTGATAAAGCTGCATGGGGAGAAAACAAAGCAGCCATCTGGAGCTTTACAGACTTGTTGTAAAGTTCTGCTCCTCTAATGACTGGACTTTTGAGTAACTGGATTTCTGTTTTCTGAGATTCCACAGTTCCTGCTATGGAGCTTTAAAGGAATTTTTATGGTCAGATGCTTAGAGGCCAGACTTGAAGAAAATACCTGAGGGATATTTCAGGAGAGTAACGTGAGGTTGTGATGAGATCATTTCAAGTGATTTTCTCTGTGGTTTGTCTCAAAATATATCTCAGCCAGAGAAAAGTTTAGGAGACGTTTCTTTACACTATGAATCCTTAAAGTCTCAAATCCAAACATGCTTGGAACAACTGAAAGTACATTTCCTCAACTAGGTGATCCTATGTTGAATAAAAACCTATATACATCACTTCTATATACCTTTCAGAAAAACTGTTGCTGTGTATTGAGAGATACTGAATGATATACTAGGCTGGTTGGAAACAGTGTTTTAATGCAGGACTTCATAAAAGTCCTAATGTGCTAATGCAGGACTCCATAAAGTCCGGTGCCAACAGGCTGTGTGTGGTGTCACACAGTGCGATTTGTCTGAGATGTTTTTGTTCATTTATACTTGAACTCTTAAATTTGAAGATTATTATGCTACACAGTGGTAAATCAGAATATGGTAGGATTAAGCTTTCTTTTAATTATTCAGTGTGTAGTGTTGGGTTGTAACTAATTTTGTCATGATTCAAATTTGTAGTGTCTGTGAAGGAAACTGTAGTCTGTGGCTTCCCCAGCTCAATTATAAGGAAAGTATTGAATCAGATGACATTGCAAATTGAGTCTTATTACAAAGGATATGCACTTTACCTTGTAGAAGTGACTACTTATTCTGCCTGGTATTCCTTTTGATAGTAGGTAAGCCACTAAACCCAGTCTTATTTTGATTCCCAAATACTTCATATTTTGTTGGTTGGGGGCCTGGCTGAAGGCTTTGGGTTCTAGTTTCCAGACTCTTGTGCCTCTCTGAAAGCTGTGGGCTGTGTGGGCAAGTACTCAGTGAGATCCCTAGGATGGTAGCCAAGTATTTAGGACCTCAAACCAGGTATGCAGAACTGTGGAGATTTAGCTGAGATATCTCACAGTCTTCTCCCTGTCTAAAACTGGGGATTTTCTCATTCAGTGTCAGTCAGGGACAGTTTAAGGAAACAAAGTATCAATTCTCAGACACCTGTTAGAAGGAAGACCACTGTAGAAGGGGTAGAATAATTTAATTATGCCCTTCTGATAAGAGTTTTAGGGTTACTGAATTAAAAATTGCTGGAAAAAATCCCCACAGTTATACCAAAGCAAGACACAGTATATATGCTCATTCAATTAGTACTCTCTTTTTTGATATAATGAGACAGATGACCTGAGAACAAAGTGGTTTTATCACCACACACAGGGAGGCCTATCAAGATTTTATTGACAATCTTAATTCTATAATTTCCTTATTTTAGAGTGTTTTAACGTAAATTTTTATTCTTAATTCTCCTTCTGAAGGGAGGTGGGTTGTTATTTACAAGCCATTTAATAATCTATTTTCAAGAAATGGAATAGCAGTGCATGCTTGCCTGCCTAATTTCACATAAATTTAGCATGACTAGGATATGTTCCCTGTTCGGTAGTGCAGTTCTGACTATCAGCATCATCCACAGAGATTTAGGTCACGAGATCCTGACAATTTGATCTAATCATCCTTTAGGAATATAGGTAAGCTGCAGCACTGATCTTGTGTTGTAAATCAAAGATAGATCTCTGGTTTTGCTTACAAGTCACTTTCATTTTTTTGTTTGTTTGTTTATTTTGTGTCTGTGTGTGTGTATGGAAATAGATTTTATTCTTAAACAAAAAACCAAAGTCCTTCTAGGCATTTCAGCTGTATAGTCTACTTCCACTGACTGGTCTTTTTCAGTCAGGGTTTTGCTGGTTGCTCATACAGCTTAAATGTTGCGCATTGCTGTGCTTTCTCAGTTTCAGTCCCAGCTTTCCCAAAGCCTTCTTAGAGCTTGCTATAGTTTAGAACAGTCTGGCTCCTACAGCAGTGTGAAAAGCTCCTACACACTACAGTGAGATTGCTGAAGCCAGGTAAGGAGTTGCTTACTTTGGAAATTTATACTGATTTAAAGTTGGTGTAGTAGGTAAACCTATCCGCTCCCTCACTTCAATTTCTCTTCCCCTGTTATAAGCATATAATAGCATGTAAGATAAATTCAGTGATGTGCCCATATTCTGTTCATTATACTTACAACTGAAAGACTGATTTTGCTGAAAAGTAAAATCTCAAGTAGAGAGGGTAGGGTCAAAACTTATCTGAGAAGAATTGATTCACACATTAACATCTTACCAGAAATGGTTGCAATGTGCATACCATCTGACAGAAACTTCAAAAACATCCTTTCTGTGTGCTCTTTTTCCCCCAGTCTGAGTGAGAAACAAAGTGCAATAATTTTTTCCCTCAAAAAATGTTTTACTTTTAAACAAACAGGAGATCTTCACTCCTTTAGGTCACAGAAAGTCCTGTTTTCCAGAACTAATAATACTTTCCAAAGATCTTGCACAGATTGCAGAAGTCACTACAATGGCATTCTGCCAAATAATTATACAAAAAAAAATTGAAGTATGTTGTTACAAAACTTTAAAGGAAAAAGCATAAAGGAGGATCGAGAGTGAAGAAGTGTTATATGAAGAAAAGCATGCTGATGTTTATCTTGAAGAATTCCATTATACCACATATATTTTTTCATGTAAACAAACAGAAGGTAGTACAATGAATCTGAAGAGTAATGTTGTTACATTAGAGCCAATAGAAGATAAATATAGAGACAAATGGTACTTTCTTATCTGTTTTTTTCTTCAGAAAGAATGAGGTGCCAAGAGCAGTACGTCTGTGTTAGTCATATGACAATACGCTTGAAAAAAGCTTTACAGAAATCAGTGGGGTTTCATAGAAGAACTAAAATCCATCTTCACGTATCAGCTCGGAAGACTGGGTTTTGAGCAATGAATAAATATAGTAAAAAGTAGAGTTGTAATAGTCTAAGATATCTATAGTAAAACTAATGTTTCTAACAATCATTTATTGCTCTTGAAGCTGTTTCAGAGCAACAGTTTGTACACTGAGGGGAAATGCTTTGTAACATCCTGTGATGTCCCTTGCATTCAGAGGGAACTGAAAGGTTGAAATTGGGCACGGTGGGATGGACACATTTCAGGGGTGCTATGAAAATGTGGCTTTCACAGAATTGTTACTCAAGGACCAGCGATGGCTGGAAACTGCTGTTCTGCACATTTCATTTGATCTAAACCCAAACTTTTAAAGGGAACCCTTAAGTCAGACCAGTGGAAAATCTTGGACACTTCTGAAAATATTACTTTACATTCCTGAATATAGTAAGCGTGATTAATACACTTGTTAGAATTGCAAAACATGTTTTTCAGTTTGAATCTATTAAACAGATTCATTTTTATCGCACTGAGAAAATAACTGCAATCTTCTATTTTTCATGCTTTGTGGAAATAGAAGTGTTGAGCTGAGTTTATTTTTATCAATATTCTGCACTTGAAGGTGAAGTTTGACAGAATGTCACAACTTACTTTCCATTTAATTTCTAGCAATTGCCAGTCTACATCCTCTCCTGAATTAACAGCCTGGAGACATGAAAATTTCACGTTCTGACTCAGCTGCACTCAGATTTTAATCTTTTATTTTCTCCCATTCCTTGAAAACTTTAGTGTTATGAGTGGCAAGCTGTGGTTTTTATTCATTTTATAAAAATTAAGTTGTAGATGCCTGCTTTAAGGTCATCCTTCCTGACACAAATCACAGTCCCCGATTCTGTCATGACTGATTATATTCCTTGCATTGATATACAACTTTGTATTCAATCAAAGTGGTAAAATAAGTGAATAAGAGAGACCTGTACTGATTTTACTGTATTTCTTTTTGATTCAGTGCTCCCATATCAAGTTGGTGGATCTTCTGCAGTGTGAGAACAGTGCAGTAATTCAACATATACTGTCCTGGATACCCTGGCTGGGAGACATGAGGAAAAGAGGTAGAATAAAAAGTCCAAGTTAAATTACATCAGTGTGGTGGATGCAAGTAAATAATGATTGTGATGAGCAAAGGTATTTATTTTTCTGGTATTGCTATGCATATTAGCAAAACTCTTGCTGGTTTAAGATTGGGAGCCAGTTGGGCCTATATTTAAGAATAATTGTTGTTGCTGTTCTGTGCAATTCCTTATGAGTTCCTGCTGAGTTTATAATTAATTCAGAATGCACTGGGACTATTACATGGTCATTCAGGTTGCTTGATACATCTCAACATCTATGTAATTTCTTGGATTTGGATGCTGAGAACTGGATTGATCTAGAAATCTGGTGAAAAGAAAGTAGAAAGGTGGTGTCTCATTACAGTGGGGTGAGACTTCTCCTCCTTTCTTGTTTTCCTTTTGCTCTGCTGAACAAAAATCAGTAATTGATGTGGGGAAAATACAGGGACATATCACATTCTTATCTAGAACAGCAAAGAGGCAGATCTCAGTTCAGATTTGAGATCTCCCTTGACTCCTCTTGCCAGTGCCAGAGTATTAGTTTATGGTTTGTTCTGTACCTTAAAATTACTCAGTGACAGCACCTGTGCTATTAAGTTTGAGGACAGAACCACAATATTCAAGACAGTAGGGTCTTGTTTTTCCCATTGTCTGCCACTGACAGTGATGACTGTGGCGATGTAAAACTCAGCACAGAAGCCAGCAGTCTCCAGATATTTGTTTCAGTCCCAGGCCTTACATGGATTTTTGTCACCTGAAGATTGGTGAAACTTGGAAGAAACATTCTAACTAAAATCTTCATACCTGTAAAAAATCTTAGGGACATCACAGTCAAGAAGCCTTCAGACCAACAGGAGTATGCACAGAACCAACTGAAGAAAGAAATAAATCTGGTTTAATACTGGGTTTGGTGCTTATTTTTACAAACCTTCAATTCACTGATATACCTTTTGACAGTCTGGCTTCAAATATGCAGCATTTGAGGCAGTGTTACTGTTAACCTTAAAGGGGTACTGGGGAGAAGGTAAATGATTAGATAAGTTGAATTATATCATTGCGGGCACTTCCTCTAAGTGACAGCAGCTTGACTGTGAGTCACCTCTTAGACCTTAGACATTTAAAACCTAGATTTCTAAAGCAAAGATTACTGTATTAGCTCCTTCTGTTGGAAATAATTACAGAAAAAAGTGTCTTTACAGACCAGTTTAACTCCTGAAATAGAGCAGATGACTTTGAGTTCATACCAGTCTAGGTATATGAAGTAAGTTGACATGAATCTCATCACGAGATTCATTTGATATATGAAACTTCATCTTCCTCAAAAAGAAATCATCAAGGAAAGTCATTAAGCCTTCCCTTCTGTCTTCACAAGTGGAAAACTGTTGAATGTCCTGTACATAAAGACTTCATTCTACTTTAAGAGATAGGAAGTTATACTTTGAGAGATTGTGCTTTGTTCAAGGATGATTCTGAGGTCTCAGGCAACTCTTCTAAATTGGACAAATGGGGTATACCATTTGCATAGCATTTCTGACTTCAGAGGAAAATGAGATGAGAAATCTGAGGATGAATGAGAAATCTGAGGAAGGACAGTTCTTATTAAAAAGTGCATACCGTGCTATTTTGCAAGATAATTCTGGAGATCTTGAAAGAACAAGATGTCCTTCTCCAGCACCTTAGTAATCCTCATGGGAGATGGCACCATGAGGTTAGGGTTTATTAGGAATTTATGCTACAGTAGGGATTGCCAGAGCTTTCAGTCAAACAGGAATGGCTGTGAATACTGGAGAGCTCACCTTAACTCTGTTACTGATTCAATATGTGGTCAGTAGTGTATCATTGAAACAATTGCCTTTTTCCATGACAAATGAAAAATACTTCTGCTCTGCAATGCAATAGAAGAGAAAGCTTCTGGGCTCTAGTACACACTTGATAACATACCATCATGAAAGAATAGAAGGACTCATCCATTAATGAACCTCAAATCCTTTAGAGGTCATGCAATAAATAAAACCTGAAATTTGGTGTATTCATTAAAAAAAAAAAAAGAAGTCTGCAATAAATGTTTGTTAAATATAAGACATATCTTTGGGTTTTTCTGTGTCATCTTACCTCATGTTAGGTGTAGAGTGACCATGAACAATGAGAGGGAGGTTCTGGGATTGCCTCTGATCACAGCACTAAAGTAAAGAGACAAGCTGCTTTGCAGTTGGTGCTCCATACACTAATGAGAGAGTAATAGGTGCCTACAGTGATGTGGGGTTTATGCCTTACATCACAAAATAAACTGATCTACTACCAGTAATAAACTACTAATCAGATTTTGTTTTAAATCCCCCTATGGAGACATTCTGTGAATGTACAAAACTGTAGAGAGCAAAGCATACCAGAGAATCTAATTCTCTGGTCCTAACTGCTGATGTAATCCTATTGAATTTGATTACAATATTCTGTTGTCTTTACCGGGTAAACACTTTATAAGTGAATTGCCCTGGTTACTGTCTTGGTTAAGTCTCCATATAACCCAGAAGCACATGCTTCTTCAGATAGACTGATAAAAGTAGATGATTCCATTCTGGGAATGGAAGGGGCTGTAAGAGCAATTGAGCTGAAACTGTTACTTCTATACAGAACTTGGGGTTTGGATGTGATTTCAGATCTAAGACTTTGTCACAGAATGTCTCACCAGGAGGGCTCTTTATTTCTGACAGATTTTAAATTAAGCTGCTCTTTGCCTGGCTATCTTGACTGCCTTCTGGAATTTTTCTTAGAGCAAGGGCAGTTCTTGCATAGTGCATAATTTATATAAAACTTGTTCTAATGTTTAAAGCTTGTAATGACATATGTAATAAAAAAAAGGCAGATCTTGCCTCCAGTCAATAAGCTTCCATCATATAGTCTTCAGTTTTGAAAAGAGTTCTTATCACAGCATTTGAAGAACAGTGAATGAAAACAATGTTCCAAAATGTTTTGTGTGTTCTGTTATTTTATGATGAGAGCCAATTTTGAACGGTGCTTTTGAGATATTTATTTGTGGAAATGTGTTTGTTGCACATAAAAGAAAAAAACACAAACAAACCACAGCAGCGCCCTTGTTGTTATTTCATTCTTACTGATGGAAACCAATAAGCAAACAGGAACTCTTTGAGAGCATAAAAACGTCCAAGCAGAGAAACTAGCTGAATCAAGGTAATTGCACAAGCCCCACATTATATTTCTTTTTTTTTTTTTTGGCTGGTGACAACACAGATTGAGTTTTTACCAGCAGGGAATTAAAGCAGTGGAGTACATTAGTCAGTATGGGTCTTTGAATTCTCTTTGTGCCTCTCCCTGATTTTCAAGATAATGCGCAAGGTTAGGGACAGCCAAATACAGTGATCTTTGGTACTCAGGGCATTTTTATTTCAAATTTTTGTGCTTCTGAAGGAAATTACATCTGCTTCAAAACTATTTTTCATATTTCTCTCCTGGAAATATGGGAATGGGCTGCCCATTGGCTATAGGATCTGAATGTATAGAATCTAGCAAAGTACCTGTATCTTTACATAATGCTTCCTCCCTGCTCATTTTTGTTACTGAGACTCATTGTAGTTCATAAGGGAGATATTACAAAGTTGAGAAAAACAAGAGCAATGTATATAGGTGTGTGTATGTGCATTTGTGTGTTTAAAATTGTTACCACCACAGCTGTTCTTCAGGTTAGTAATATGGAATAATGTTACCCCTTAATTGTAGTTTGACCCTAGTTTATGTGAGCATAACTCACATAATCTCAGCTCTACAGAAAATTATAAAGATTGTCTGTGAGAGTGCCATTTGCTGCATGAGATTTCATAGACATGCAGTGCAATCAATGGTATATGATTTCTTATGGCCATTCACTACATCTGCTAGAGAATATAAATTTTCTGCCATATTTCCCCTCTTTATGTTTCTACTCTTTTTTTCCACATTATCACTCTACACTCTGATTTAAAAACCACAATAACACAACAGCAATGAAGAGTAGTTTCGTTATGGAGACAGTTTCAGTTTGGAGACACTTAGTCAAGGTCTGGTCGTACCTTGAAAAATAATGGATTATAACATATAATTATTTAAGGTAATGTTGAATATGTCATAAGAGGTTTCTTAAAGAAAAAAAATATTCTTCCCAAATTCCTATAGCTTAACAAAGCAATAAAATGTTCACGATGAATAATTTATAAATTAAAATAACTAAAATTTTAAGAAGTGAAATAAAACTTCGTACCCAAAGTATTTGTCATTATGCTTAAACAACACAATTACCATATGAATAAAAAGGTGATACTTTTGCTCCCCAGTCCTCATCCTGCTGTCACACTTCATTACTCCAATCCCCGTCCTGCTGTCCATCCACTTGAGAGGTGTGGAAAGAGAGGTTATTGTTGAAGGCTGAGTCAAAGAAGTTGTTGACTACCTCAGCCTTCTCCTCATCTGTTGTTGCCAGTTTTCCAGCACTGTTGATCGGGGGGGGGGAGTACACCTTCTTTGACCTTCCTTTTCTGGTTAACACACCTGTAGAAACCCTTCCTGTAATTCCTTGCAACCCTTGCCAGGTTCAGTTCTAGCTTCACCTTGTCCTTGTTTTCACTTCCTGTGCAATTGCTTTTTTCCCTTTAGTTTGACTAGCTGGTTCTAACTCAGTCATGCCAATCTCGTGCCTTTCTTGCCTGATTTCTTGTTACTTGGTAAAGATGTGGTAAAAAAATACATATTCCTCATTCATAACCTAGTGGGTAGATATGGAAATTTAATATGTTCCAGTTTATTAAGACAGACTAGCTAAAAAAAATGCAGACTCTTCTCCTTGTTTCACTTGTTCCTTCTGGGACTTTTCCTATGATTGCTGGTTTTCTGATATCTGCCAGAAGTCTAATTAACATAACTGTTAATTGACAAGAGAAGTAATCTCAGAACTATCTACTAATCAGAAAGTTGCTGATATTACTCATTATCTAGTTTTTGCTACTTCCCTAAATTTCTTTACCTGGATATAGAAAATAGGAGATACACACACTGGTTTTGGTAGTGATGTAGGATTCGTGTCAACCAACCTGAGATATTCCTAGTGGAACTAATTGATTAGATTGACCTTTAATGCACAGGTCATTAATTCCTAATACAAACGTTTTAAGTGAGTCCAGTGAATCATGCTTGTAAGTACCTGTTTCTCTTGACTGGTTTTAAAGAGAGAATACAATTAACCTGTATAAAAATGTTATATATTCTAACATTATGGAACATGAATTTAATTTCAAATGTGTCTGCCATCTTTCAGTTAGTTTCAGGTCTGGGCCTTCAGAGGCAACACGTGAAAAGAGAACATGTTCTAAGTGCAGGAAGAGTGGGACAGCTTTACAGCATTTCCAGGCCATGCCAGGAAATGTCATCTTGTTTAGCATAATGTGTTTTGTAAGCCACATTTAAAAGAGTCTGAGTCTTCTTATTTACTAAGGAGGGAAAGAGACTCCTAATTTGTATTAGTTAGTTCTATTTCTGAAACCTGGGTTTTAAATGTTGCATTTCATTTTATGAAGTGTTCCTCACTGGAAATTTCCAGGGACTGATGGTATTCCATATGCCACTCTAGTGCTAATATATACCCTTGTGAAATTTGAGTCCAATACAATCTAAAGCTGGGAGAACTTTAATTGTTTATGTATAGAGTTTGTTTTGATAAAATGTAAAAGGCAGCTTATATTTTCAGAACAGATGGCATCCTGAGAAGTCATGAATTTATTGCTATTATTTCCCTGAATTCATCGTAAGTCAGAAGTCCAGATCATGTTGGCAAATGCTGAAAACACATTAACAGACATATTCAAAATGTGTAGAAAAAATGCATTCATTAAAGTATTTTTTATAACAAACTCCTACTACTGACTGTCAATCACTACTACTGGCTGTCAATCACTAAAGTCAACTAGAAGGTGAAGGTGTGTTTTCCAAGAATGTATCCTAGCTGTGTTTCAGATTTTATATTCTCTAAAGACTTCTTAATCTATATTGGCTTAATTGATTTTTTTTTTTCAAATGATGAGACGTCTTAGTACTAATCAGTAGAACATACTTTACCCCATAAGAGGATTTGGATTTGTGGCAGGGATTTTTTGTTCTTTGTTTGCTTGTTTGTTTTCTTTTTTTTTTTTTTGAAAACACATTTGCTTGATTAATACAAAGGTACAAGGGTGGTTCCTGAGGTAAAGTGGGTAGAAAAATGTGCACTGCAAAGGCAAAGGAACATGCAGGATCCCTTGCCCTGTAGCATTAAACTAAAAATTTAATTTGATTATCTACTAAATTTATTTATGAACTTATAAATGTGGTCTTCCTTGTGATCTTACCTTGGAACTGTAGGCTATCTTTGATTAAGATAGTTACTTTATTAAGATAATTAGCATAGTAACATGCTCATTTAAGTGCACTTGCTTGCAAAATTTTAATAACTATTATTAAAAGTGTCTACAGCAGGCTTATTCTGTCAAATTGCAACATGAATCACAAAGCTATAGGTAAATTTTTGAAGTATATTTGTATATTTTTAGAACCTCTTTTATGATTATACCAAAAAGTTTTGGGATTCCATCATAATGTATTTGTGATCATTCTTCAGTTTAATCTTGTGAAATACTTGCAAATGTCCATAACAATAATTTTCTGTGGCTGACACAGAGAAAAAGATCTTTGAGGCCTGAAACTGAATGAGATGATAACCCAGTACCTAATTCTTTTTCCTAGATTTTCCCTCTACTCCTCTTGCATCGATTTATGATATTTTTTGTTCCTTTTTATGTAGTATATACCTCTTATATATTTCTACTTCACGGGATAAAATGTCCCTCATTATAATCTTTACTCATGCAGGAGCTCTGTCTTCTGGGCCATGAGACACTACAGAAAATTAAAAAGTGAACACTTCTGGCTGGAGATGATTATGATGACTGTGAATGTCAGACTTATGAACAAACATCGAATGAAAACACTCATAAGGAGTTCTAATCTGTCCAACAGACTTCATCTTTTGTTAGATCAATTAAATTCTCCTGACTTTTATGCAGCATGCCCCTCCAAAGCCCCAAAAGACACACACCAGACCTTATCCCCTTCATCTTCAAAGAAACCTATCAGGTTTCATCCTCTCTTCTACTAATTTCACTTATAATAAGTTGCTTTGGAAAAGAGTAAGTTCCTCTCTGATAGCAATAGATTTGAGCTTCTGTTAAACACACCTTACACAATTCTATAGCTCATACCTTCTAGAGTAGTAGATAAAGAGAATTTAGATCTCTGCAGCTCTATAATTGCACTGCTATTCACCCTCTTCTGAAACTGTTTTCTACAAATTAATGTTTATCTTTCACATACAAGGTATTTTATAATACAAAATAGCTATAGAAAAGAAAATGCTTAAACTCTCTAAACTAATCTATGTTTTATCATCCCTGATGTCAAGGATTCTCTCTTGTTCATGAGTAGCAGCCTTCTTTGTGGAGCTAATTAGATTTTAATTATGTCATTCCTCAACAAACCCGTGGCTTAATTCTCAATTTAAAATGTTAAGACTAAAAAATACTTGTTGATTTTTTACTTAGATTTACTTAGGCTTCCTAGGTGCACTAAATTTTAATACTTGTCTGGAAATGCACACAAATACTTTATTTTTCAGTAAAACTCAGTTTCATTTCATGCCTGGTTAAGGTCCAGAGCTTAGATACCTAAGCCTTAGGTAACTGTCTCTCCTGACCCAGGTCTATTATGTGTTATCAGTGTGTGTCAAATGCATCGATTTGGACAAGATTTTGATGTATGTCAAAACAAAGAAAATAAAAGTTTGCTGAGATAAAAAGAGTAAAGGAAACTGCCACCCTTCTGCTGTTTTTTTTTTTTTTAAATTGTGTAAGCACAAATTCAACTTCATTCTTCAAATTTGTTTAGTCATTTACATCCTTTACCTGGAAAATACATTTCTAAGTCTATGTGTAAGTACACTGTCATAAAGCCTGTGCCTGAAAGGAGGAACTATTTCCTTTAGGCTTTAAAAGTAAAGTCTTTTCTATCTCTGATATCATAGATGTGAGGTGGAAGATTTTGGGCTGTGGATTAGGAGGAGATGCTCCATGAGAACACTGAGAATCTGTAAGCCCTTTCAAATGAAACATTCAGACCCAAATCCACCCTGCAACAATGTGAGTAAAATATTTGAGTTCACAAATGTATTACCAATTGTCATAGGTTTGCTTGCTCTAAAAAACCAGGCAGGGAATTTTTCTTTCCCCTGCATCGCTGTAAGGGGGGGATCTTGAATGGGTAAGGTAGTTTTGCCTTGGGTGATTGACTCACAAAAAGAACTAAGGAACAGATCCATATACCATGCTGATGGCCCTCCGAAGACTGTGAGGAGGAAGAAAAATATACACACAGGAGAATGAGGCTCCAGTCATTAGCAATACTGTTGGCACTTTGATGAAAGTTATGAAACCCTCACATTAATTGGCCCAATTATGATCTCAGCTTCTCTGCTATAGTTGTTTACTTTGTCAGAACTACTCTTTGTTCAGAGACAAGAAAGATCAGAGCTAAGACTCTTGTGTGAATAGGGATTAATGATGTGTAAAGATTACAAGAAAAGACAAACATTTTATTAGCCCAGTTGTACCTGGAAGTTTAGGAAGTTGAGGAAGTTTGCTGGTTAAACTGGAAATGTCAGTGACCCTCCATGTCACTTTTCCCCTGAGATACCACTTTTTGCAATGAACTGTTGCAAAATGAGATTTAGGAAGTCCCCACCTTCCTTGTCAACCTTGTAACAAGCAGCAGCTTTCCTTGCTGGTTCTCAATCCCTTGTAATGGTAGGACCTGTACAGAGCCTGGTAGTGCAGCTGGGTAGACAGGAAAACTTGTTACAACTCAGTACTCAGGGGAAACAGAAGAAGGTGAGACAGGATGGTTTACAAAATGTTCTATTCAATATGGAGGAATGCCTTATTTATTCAGTCATGTTGCACATAACAGGATCTAAAATAAAATAAATTTAGGACCATAGATGCAGAAAAATTAATCAAATTAATTAAAAAGTTCATTGAATAAATTATTAAAACATATTTAATAATAAAGACTGTCCCTAACAGTTTCAGCATCTAAGTCAGCCTTCAAACCTGACTAACAGGAAAAAAAAAAAAAAAAAAAAGGATTGGTGCTTCTTTGGGAGCTTTGGAACTGCAGTTCTTTGAATTCTGTTTTGGAAAGTGTTTACTGAAGTCATTCAGGTTAAAGTTTGGGGTAAGTATTTTCTTCTTCATTCCCAGATGATATTATCTACATTTCTCTTTCCTGTTTATTTCCTGTAATTTCCTGTGAATTAGCACCAGGATATCATCTTCCAGTGCAGGAAACCAAATCCTTTCCTTTCTCTCTTTTTCTTAAGTTTCTTGATTAATATCTGTGCACCTTAATTAGCATATTTCTGGCTTCAGGCTTCTTTCTTCTGTTACTGACTGCTGAGAAGAAACTGGTAAAATAGTGTTATGAAAAATGTTTATGCATGGTTTTCTTACTGGATGCATAATAATTTTTTTTTTCTGTAAGCTTATGTAAATATTAAACACAAGAAAGCAGATGGTAAAATTGGGAATAGGTTGCTCTGAATAATAATCCCTCACCCTCCACTCCTGTAGTTTTAGGGAGAACCTCATGGGGCCCTACATATTGCAATTCCAAAGCAGAAACTGCATGTCGAGACACTGATTCTCATTAGCTACCAGTTTGTAACTGTGATATGTTCGATCTTTCAAAAGAAAACACTTTAGAATAACACCAGTTAATAAAACTTCTAGGATTTAATTTACTTGTTTCTGCATTTGTAATTGGAAGTGTGTGCTTTCCTTCATCTTTTTCCTCAGAATACTCTGCTGAGAGCTTGGCCTTCTCTTTGACTGTTTTCCTCTGCTGGAGCTGGAATATCTAAGTGCTTTAGTCTTGTTTCTTGAGAAATCTTTGTCAGGAATAGAAATGTTTTGATCACTGGTATGGATTTGATTTGAAACAAAAAATTCATCAACTTGATTTGTGTTGGCAATGTCTAAAGCCAATTCCAGGAGCCTGAAGCAAAATGCAATAAGGTCTTTGATCTTTTTGAAGATTTAAATAGGCATTGGCTACCACTACCTGTTTTACTACTCATGAACTGTTAATCATGGGAAGATTTTAAATATTGTATAGTGGCAAAATGCTTTTTTTTTTTTTTTTTTTTTTTTTTTTTTTTTTTTTTTTTTTTTTTTTTTTTTTTTACAAACTAATAAAGGATTCTTTAAAAATTATTTAATCTTAATACTACTGTTACTCTTTCTCCCACATCTTTGAGTATTTTGACTACTTTGAAGGCAGTATTTTACTCTACCTTGTAATCTTCTGATGACACTGTCTATGGATCAGTTCTAGTGATTTAGCAGAGTGCCATCAGAAAACACCAGGATACTAAAATTTGATTTATATGTGGCAGACCCAGTCTGAAGACTTGCTTCTGCTCGTGATATTTCCATTTATATTTACCCTTACTTTAAGAAACCTGGAGTACAGTTATTCTTTGGAAATGTGCCACTATGTAACAAAACAGCCAAGTGCCTTCTAGGCTGAGAAGAGAGACTTCAGCTAGAGATTTCAAGACTTCATTGCCCTGCACTTCCTGCAGGCTGAAATCCTACTACCTGTTGTATGCTTTTTGCTGCATTTTCTGACTTCTCAGGCTGTGGTCAGAGCCTGGATCTCCTCCCTGCTCAGACCCCTCGCTGCACATCCTCTGCTGTCAGGTTGAGCAATGTGTGTGATGTAAACGGCTGTGGCCCCAGTATTGACATTGTGGCCTCTTACACCCTAGTCCAGTATTGAAGGCTGCAGCATAAACCACTAGATTGATTCTTTTCAAACACAAGCTGAAAATCTCTGTGCTGAGAATGAGCATTCAGCATCCTAGCCAAACTGAGCTCTAGATGTTACAGAGGACTGAAAAAACACACTTGTGCCAAAAGAAATACTGAGTCAGCAGATCCTTTTGAGAGAATAATTTATCTCTTATCAAATCATTTGGGACACTAGAAAAATAAGCACTGATTCTATCAAACTGTTGGATGATTTATCAACTTTAAAATCACATTCTTTCTTATGTTGTACTTAGTTTTTTTACAAGTATCATGTGGGTTGGGTTTTTTTGTAATAATCAATGTAGCAAGAAAATAATTATCTTTTATCTTTTTGGAATTCATTATGCATTTGCAGCACATGGACAGGTTCTCCATGACCAGTTTTCCTCAATATTTGTTCAGATCATTGAAACAGAAGTGGGAAAGAGAGAGGAACTTCTAGGTTAGGGAGAAAACCAAACCACAAAACTCCTACCTTAAAGATATCTTGGTTTGAGACTTAAACAACATATAGTACCTAAAATGACCCTGGACTCTATTTTTTTTTGTTTTGTTTTATTTAAAACCAAGGATATGTCAAGGTCAGTTTTCTCTGATGTCATATTTCTTCAAATAATCTGAAATACTTTTGCGACCACTGAAGAAGTAGTAGCAATTCAATTTTGCACAAGAGGTACATATGTTTTACTCGGTGTGATGCATATTTATTTTCATAAAGACTAAAGTTTTATATAAAACTTTAAATAACTCCTGTGTGTTAGAATGTTGGATTTTTATCAGAACCTTTAGCAAAAATGTATGTATTCACTTTAGTTTCAGATGGAGTAGCAGTAGCTATTGCTGCAATTGATTCATTCAAATGAACAAAGCCAGTCCTAGTAATAACCATATTCCTATTTCTTCTGCATATGTAGGACCATGATTCAGGCTGGAAGGGACTCTAAGAATTCTCTAGTCCATCCAAATCATATTCAAAGCAGTGCCATGGGGAAAAAAGGTCCTCCTTATCTCCAGTCTGAACCTTCTGATTTCAATTTATTCCCCATTGTCTCTCATCCTCCTTCCATGCACCATGGTGAAGTACAATGCTTGCACAGGTATCTCACTGACTGGGAGGATCATATCTGAAACATTTTGTTCCAAAATAATCAACCAATAGTGCTGCAGCTAAGCTACTGTACCTGCTTGTTTCAAGGCTATAGTAGGCTCCTTGTTGCTTTTAGATGGAGTAAAAGGAAGGGTAATCCTGGAGGCAGTGAAGAATTCTGAGGAAGCAGAATTTGTTTTTATGAGCTGGAACTCCACGGCACTTTGAAATTACCAAGTTAAGACTTCTGTGTGTCTGTGACAAAACTTGCATCCAGCTCAAAAGCAGTAGAAGAGATGAGATTTTACCCTTAACATATTTCTTTAATGCCATCAAATGGATGCTACTCCTTTCTGGGTCAAGCATCGTTTTGTATGAGCAGGACAATTATTCCATCTATTTTTGTTTGGAAAATACATGAAAATCCCTGAACAGTGAAGAATATGAGCTCTAATGCTGATAGTTTTCCATCTGTCAAATTGACTTGCTAAGAAGGCTTAGAAAATAAAACTAATTTACCAGAATTAAAATGAATTAAGCAATGAATGACAGTAAATTATGGATAAAAACAGTCAACACTGCAACTCTGAGAAGCAAATAAACAGTTTTATTTTTAAATGTATTTATATGCAAAATGAGAATGTGGTTTATGTTGCCAGCCTTTTAAAGGGTTTTATTTTGGGCATTTCTTCTCCTAGTTGAAATAATTATGACATTTATACCTTGAATGACACATATCTCTGGCGCTCATCTCATATCCTTTAGCATGGCCCAATTATTTTCAGTGGTGCATCAGGGGCGACTGAGTGTGTTGTGTACATCCACAGGCTATACTAATGCTGCTTCATTAGGCATAAGCTGTATGCCCAGGGACACTCAAAGCAATTAAGCATGTGGGCCAATTTAGGCTTTAATGTTTTCAGAACTTTTGTTTTAAATATTTTGCGCCTCTCCCCATCCTTCTCCCTGTCTCAGCAGAACACACTGTTTGGTCTTTCAGTCCCATAGTGGAGAATACAGTTCGATGTGAATGAAGTTTTACAAAGCGACTTGAACACTGCAGGACATACAGCGTTGTTTTAAAAGGAGACACATGTGCAACCATGTGCAAAGACTGTCTTGGGGAAGTGTGTCAGGACTTTAAAAGCACAATTGCCTGCCTCAAACACTGCCAAGGCTACAAGGAGAACTTGCCATAAGCTAAGGCACCACAGTGGGAACTTGACATAAGAACAGAAGGGAGAATTTATGGCAGGAAGGTGCTAATTTCAGGTCTGCTCAAGGTGAGATCTGGTTAGCACACTGTGATTAACATATCCAGACAAAAATTGCCACTGTGGCAAAGTGTGGGCTGGAAGCAGATGCTCATACACATATTACTCCAAATTATGGGAATGGCATCTGTGACCACCTCATGGATAACTTGGACTGTATAAAGGTGGTAAGGACTAGGGGACTCCCACAATTGAACAGCCCAGGGTGGAGAAGGACCAGTGGGATGGTGACTATCTTCTGCTTGATCTCTCCCTCTCTCTCTCTCCCCTTCCCTATTTCCTGTTTCTTTCTCTCTCTCTACCTCCTATTTGCTGTTACATGAAATCCATATTACTGACTTTGGCATACGGTCTTGTTTGCACCTTAATTCAGGCAGTGGCATCTCTCACTAATAGGATTCATAACAAAGTGCATGCTTTATCAAGCAATAAAGATTTATGGGCCTACCTCTAAATGCTAGAGGCAGCACAACTATGCTGCTATTTTTGTGTAGACTTGAATTAGCAAACAAGTGTACACAAATTCCTCACATATGAGGACGTGTGGATGCAGAGCAAGGCTGAAGCAGCACTTAGAGAATGGCTGCAGAAGGGAATCAATATTCCTACACCATAAAAGCATGCAGGGGAAGTGTTTCCATTTGACAAAAATGAGTTTTATGTGTGTATATGTGTGTGTGTGTATGTGTGTGCTTACCTAGTTATTGTTTGCATGCGCTGCACATGCACTTTGTGTATTAGGAATGCTGTTTATATTTGAGTTTGGTATTGTTAAAACTGACTTGGTATCAAATGAAGGACTCATTATCCCTCTTGGGATTCTATCCAGCCATTTTCTCTACCATAAAACTCTAACTTAAGACTTAGTAGACTAAGACCCTAAAATGCACAAGAGACTTTTTATATACCACTCTCTTCAACAAAAAATTGGTTAGTTTGCTTAAGTGCCCTACTTCAGGGTGGTAGTGGGAGCTCTGAGCTCAAAATAGAACTTCAATGCCCATATGAGTTGGGTTCTTCAAGCTCGATCTTCACAGGAGAACCCACAATATTCTTTCTTTTGGAGGAAAGTTTTCTTCTGTTCTGTACACATCTTGCTTTTTCAAAGCTCATTCAGGCCTCCATAATCCCACTCCATTCATCTACGATCATCCTTAAATGTTTTAACTGAAGATAGCATAAAAGATGCTTCTTACTCAGATGACATACAAGTTTCCATGAAGGGCTTATGAGTTCTGAGATTCCCTCTATTTTCTCTCGCATACCCTGAAATCAGTATTTCATGGTGGTCATATATCTGGGTTTGCTAGATATTCTTCAGCTTTTGAAAAGAGGGAAGTTTGTGCAAGGTGTTTGGTAGTTTATTCATTGTTTTTATCTTCAAAGTGGTAAAATGGATGTCAAAGGATTCAGTTGAAAAAAACTACTGAGATCATCAAGCCCAACTGTTAACTTGGCACTGCCGTGTTCACTGCTAAACCATGCCCACAAATGCCACATCTATGTGTTTTTTTGAACACTCCCAGGGACTGTGACTATTTTACTGGGCAGCCTATGTCAATGCCTGACCACTCTTTCAGCAAAGATATTTTTTCCTAATATGTTATCTAAACCTTCCCTGGTGCAACTTGAAGCCATTTCCTCTTGTCCTCTCAATGTTATTTTAAAGATATGTTTCTTTTTCTGTATTGTTTGAGGCCTAAATACTGATTAAATATTTTGGGTTTCTTCTTGGAGCATCTTCATACAGAAATAACATGCAATTAAATTTTTTGATTCAGAAAAGGAAATTTGAAGTGGGTCATATGCAATAAGTAAATGAATGGAACAAAAATCTAAGGCATAGCAACTGCATTGCCACAGGAATTTTATAATGAGGAATGGAGCAGGCAAATGTGACATACTTATATAATCAGTCATTTAAAGTATTTATTATAATTAAAATCATAGAAATTATGTGGATAGTAATCAGTTTTCATTACAGTTCTTCACACATTTCAGTGCTATAATTAGACTGTGGCATCTGTCATTGCTGATTAATTTGTAGACAACTCTATCTTTCCATTAAGATTTAATGTATACCAAAGCAAAATTTTCATTATCTAAAAATATGAAATAAGAAGTGGTAGCAGTTTGGGGGTATTAGCTTTTCCACTTTAAAATTTTGGAATTAAGAATATCCCACCATTCTCTGTGAGCAGCACTGGGTAGAAGGAGACCAAACTGTCCTTTTTGGACTCAGAAAAGCAACAACCATTTTTTTCTTAAAGCCTTTTGCTATATGCTTACACACTTTGGGCTCAGGAATCCATGGAAAGCTGTTCTAATGGTAGGAAGAGAAGAGCTCTGTGAAATCAGAATGATAACAGTATCATTTAAACAGCAAAAGATTTAAATACTTCTGGTGCTTCTGCTATGGTCTATAAAAACTTGTCTTTGGCCTCAGTTGTACTAGGATTGTAGGGTTTTTTCACCTGCATTAGCTTGTTTGGCTGCTTTCAGTCATATGTAAATGAAAACTATAACGTCCCTGATCTGTTCGTTCAGCTCCTGGGATGCCAGAACATTGTGCTTCCTTATTTTTTGCAGCCTCATGTAACATATCTTATCTATAGAACAGTGAGTACAGTTGATTGAGCACCTGGACTAGGTCTGTTTATCTTAGTTACTATGTTGCTTCTCTTGTGGTCTCTGCTTGGACTGTACTTCAGGATTTTCTGGATTTAACAGCTAAGGTAGTTTATGAAATAATTTATGAAGTGGTTTTCCCTATTTCTTATTCTCACCCATCTGTAAGATCTCACTATCTCCTTGGCTGTGCTGGCAGGTGTTTTCTGTCTTCAGTAAAAACTGAATCACTGGGCTGATCTAAGCTAAAAGATAACCTTCTGAAAAGAAAGCACAGACAGCAACATATGGGCGGAAATAGGGATGAGATCAAAAAAGATGGGAACTTTTCGATCTGTTTCTTTGCTAAGATTAGCATGTTGAGACTGTATGATCCCAGTCTAGTCTGCTGTGTACTAAATCACAGCGAAATCTGTTAATCAGATCCATCAAACTAAGACATACTTTGCATGTGCTGTTTCAGGACTCGATATCAACCCTCACCAGAGTTTCTAGGAGATTTGCTAAATGATAGGGCACATATTTGGCCATCAGTTTCTTAATCCACCTGTGTTACTGTGGCAAGGAAGCATGGAGAATCTCAGCTACACAACTTCATTAATGCAGTGATTTCATTTATTATACCAAAAGCTCACTTGCTTGCATGTGCAATGAGTCTCTTCTCTGACTTCTGGATGAGATAAATATCATTCAAATCACTTTTTTTCCCATAGACATGCAGCCATCCAAAAATTTTAAATTGAAGATTTTTATTTTCTAATTAAAAATAAGATTTAAGGCATATTAAGCAGAGAGATTTCATTATGTAAAAAGGTGAAGTGATTTGCACACTGTTGTGACAGACTAAAATATTGCAGGTATCATAATCATATTGCTCCATGATAAGCAACTGATGAGCAGCAGCAAGGAAAGTGAAAGATCAAATTAATAGAAAAAGGGACAACAAAACATTTATATCTAAACCCAGCAAGAAGACTAGAGAGAAATCCAAGATATGAAGGTAGGTAGGTGAGGTGGAGAGAAGGTTGTAGCAACTACTGTTAGGCATATGTGCTGTCACTTTCCAGCAACTGACAGTCATATTTGGAATTATCCTAAATCTGCTTTTAGTATACTTCTAAGATAATTTTAAAAGACAAGTGTGATATTTAGTAAAAATGATAATAATCTTTCCCAGCTTTCTGTAGTTCATACTCTTGCAAACTTTTCTTTTTTTCAGAAGCACTTTATTTTTCAACTGATCCTTGTTTTCTCCCAATCTTCAACATCATTATGCCTTTAGTAAAATCCCAGTAATTCAAGTGTAGTAAGAATTGGAATATATTCCAGATCTTTATTTTATTGCTAATAAAGTGGCATTCTTCAGTGGAATGACTGCATCACTGGACAAGGTAAGAACTGCAACTACGTAGACTTGTGAAAGGATTTTGATAGTCTCACACAACATTTTGGCTGCAAAATTGGAGAGAGAAGAGTTTGACAGATGGACTTGTTAGATGGATAAGGAGTTGGCTGGATGGCCATATCCAAAGAGTTGTAGTCAATGGCCAATGTCCAAGTGGAAACCATTCAAAAGTGATATCCCTCTGAGATCCATGCTGGGACCAATAACATCTATATCTTCCTCACTGATATGGAAGATGAGATTGAGTGCTGCCTTAGCAAGTTTGCAGACTGACATCAAGCTGAATGGTGCAGTTCATTCACTGGAGGAAAGGGATGCCTTCTAGGGGAACCTTGACAAGCTTAATAATCTCAAGAATTTTAACAAAGCCAAATACACGGTGCAGCACCTGAGCTGGCAAAATCCTCAAAGTACAGACTGAAGATTTACAGCACTGAGAGCAGCCTTATGGAGAAGGACTTAGAGACACTGATAAATGAAAAATTGGACCTAAGCAAGCCATGCATGCTTTCAGTCCAATCCTATCCTGGGCTGCATAAAAAGCAGCGTGGCCTTCAGGTCGAAGGAGGGGATTCTGCTCCTCTGCATTGCTTTAGTGAAACCCTACTAGTGGAGTAGTGCATCCAGCTCTGGGGTCCCCAGTGTCAGAAAGGCATGAACCTGTTAAACACATCGGCTGAGAGGAAAAGCTGAAAGTGTTGAAATTGTTCAGCCTGGAGAAAAGAAGGCTCCAGGGGCACATTACTATGGCCTTTCAATACTAAAGGAGGCTCAAAAGAAAAATGAAGAGAGACTGTTTTTGTTGTTGTTGTTTTCTTTTCCTTTTTTTTTTTCTTTTTACATTTCCAAGGCCTATAATGATAGGACAAGGATTAATGACTTTAAGAAACAGGTACTAGGTTAGACATCAAGAAGAAATTTTTTATGAGGAAGGTAGTGAGAAACTGGCACAGGCTGCCCAGAGGTGTTATGGATGCCCTGTTCCTGGAAGTCTTCAACAGCAGGTTGGATGGGCCTTTGAATCTGTGGAAGATGTCCCTGCTCATGGCACAGGTGTTGGAATTAGATGATCTTTAAAGGTTCCTTTCTACATAAACTGTTCTATGAATATGTTGAGTTACATGAATGTCTAGGGTTGCTTTTTCACTCTGAAAATCAAAAATCCATTAGCAGAAGCATCTACTCAAAGAAAAGATGCCTCATTTTTATCTTGCTGTTTTTTTTCCTTACTACAATTATGCAGCATAAATCCTTAGAAGAGTCAGGTAGTATTTCAGGAATAGACTCTTTTCAATATAAGATCAATTCAAATGTACAGAACTCAATAGGATAGATACATTTTTTTTTTTCTCAAAGACTATTGCTTACTGGTTTGTGTTGTGACAGTATTTCTTCTTTCAAGAAGCCAAACAGGGTTTGTCAGTTTCTGAGTCTCAGTAATTAAATGCTCTTCTTCCTGGACCCACGTAAATAGCAACACACAGATTAAAACAGCAGCAACAAGGGAATTATCTAAACATGTGCATTCATCCTGCTCACACTCTGGAAATTCTTTGTAAATGAGACTAATTTTGATTATCATAGCTTAGAGAACTTTCCTATGAGTAAATAGATTAAAAACCTGCTAGAACAGCTGTTAATGTCCAGACCATGCAGGTTAAACTGATTGCTTACATCAATCCTATAGCTGGTTATTTGTTAGATTCCTTAGGAAAAAATGTGTGCAGTTTTCTTGTAAAAATGGCTCCCAACTTTATTTTCTTTTTTAGATACCCTTATGTTTTGGTTTAGGAATGGTATTCCCCAAATTAGGTTCCCACTGAAACCATGCACTGCTTCTTCCCTTCCCCTCCCCCTTCCCCTTTGGCAGTCTAAAGATTAGAATTGGAGATAGAAAAGGTAAAGATCATGGATTGAGATAAGAACAATTTACTGGAAAAAAAATGAGATAAGAAAACAAACAGTAATAGTTACAATATCAATAACAAAGTCTATAAGATAGACAAGATTGCTCAGAACCAGCCTTATCCCACTGCTGTTCCCTCCTCCACTCCTACTTCAAGGAACCCCTTCTACCTGGAAGAGACTCCTTTTCCACTCCCACCCCCCAGGCCTCTGACAATGACATGAGGTGGTATAGAATAACCTATGGTTCCTGGCCATGCCTCCTCCTAGTTACTGCAAAAATTACCCATTTCCTGGCCAGAACCAAGACACCATAAAAATTAGAAATAATTTCCATGTGCTATGTCAGATTCCAAGGAAACTCTGTCACCCGTATCACAGCTCCAGCATGATGTGTGTACCTCTCCTATGGGTCATGCTTTAGTTCTTATTGTGGCCAGGTTGTGTAGAGTTTATCCTGAACTCTCATGCTGAAAATAATATTATATGTGGGAGTTACTCTTTCTGCTATAATCTGTCAGTCCTGGCAAATAGATAATCTAGGAAACAGAAGAGTGAAAATGGGGAAACTTGGTTTTGGCCTTGCCAGTGTTGGTAATGTTTTGATATAACTGTGATATATAAGTATGTCTTCCAGCAGAAAAGTAAATAGTCCTTCTACTGCAGTGGCATTACTGATTTTTTTTTTTTTTTTAATGAGCTCCCACGTGACAGATCTACACAGAAAAATTTGTGGGAATGATATTGTCAGAAAATTTTTAATATAGCCATCTATGAAACTTTAACTTCGTTCATTGTTTTTCAGCTTAGAAGATATAGAGTACAGTCAGCTTAATGTGACCCAAAGTTTCAATTACCACATGGCACAAAAGATGCTACGAAAGCAGCTCTGCAACTTAGCCTGATGCTAGCAAAAATCTTTGGAATTCTAAATAATTTTTTTTAGCCCATCTGAAAAAGTAAAAAACCACACCAGAAATTAATTATCACTATGTTGAAAGTTATACCAACAACTCTCCAAAACCCTTACTTTTAAAAAATTATTCCCATGGTCTCTCAGATAATTAGTGGGGGGTAAGTGGGGATAAGAAGTCAGAAACAACTATACAACAAGCATACATCCTCAGTAGCCTTATTCTTTTAAAATTTGCATGGTGATAAATTGTTGTCTTTTTCTTAAAGAAAAAGAAAAAACAAAAACAAAATCCAGAAACACACCAAATCAAAACCCAAACAAACCTGCAAACATTAAATTATTTTTACTCAGTAGTGTATGCCTCTTGGAGTATAGACATCTTTATTTGGTTCAACATATTTTTCTTTTCACGGAATTTGAGGAGTCCCTCATATAGAACCACAGCAACTATAGATCTTTGGTACAGGATATGGTACAGGATGTGATAGGTCTGTCAAATCAGACGACTTGAGGCAAATTGTAAGGTGTGTTTCTGAAATCTGCAGTCTAGACTGTTAGTTCATAAACCAATTCATATTCGCAACAAGTTTCATGCAGAGCTTGCCTATTTAGTTCTTATTTTTATGCAAGAAAAAAGGCTATTTGATAGTTTGCCAGGGAAAGCAGTACATTGGTGATGTTTACGAGAATAATTGCTTGGTCTTGACTACAGAAATTTAAATTTTCCTTATTAATATGTTTCTCAGAAGAGAAGAAAGGTATAATTTGTTGTTACATTTATGAAAAGGAGTTATTGCATAATGTATGTTTTCAGCTTCAAATACTTGTAGACCAAAGAAGACTACCTGCTTGTGCATTTCTAACAAAGTAATTGCATTGCAGACTAGATTGAACTTAAAATCATGCAACTACTCTGACTAGCAGAGTTTTCCATTTAAAAAGTGAAAAGTGGCCACTCAGCAATGAGGCCCATGATAACCACACAGGCTCTTCTACCACAAACAGAGCAAATGTACAGTAAAAAGTCCATCCAAATGTAAATTCTTTGGAAACAGCATGACTTTTAAGCCATGTCTGAATAATTTATTGATGGCAATAACCTTTTAATTTGGAACATCTCAGGATCATTTTCTGAATAATTCAAATAAAGTTTATTCAAAATGGGATCCAGATGAAATAATTCAGCTATGGGTATACTGGGATGGTTTTGAAATTGCTTGAAAATATATGAAGCTATTTTTTGTTGTTGTTGTTTGTTTGTTTGTTTGTTTTGTAGTGGAAGATATAAATTTTCAATTCCCTTTATTCTTTCTTTCAATAAAGTATGTTCTTTAGAGGACTATTTCTGTCTAACAAATTTGAAGGATCATCTTAGCATGCAAAGAAAGATGGATGAACGTCCTAACTTGCATATATAACTTTACCAGACACTCCTAGAAACTAGAGGCAAGTCTTCAATGATTTTCACAGGGCTAGATATTGTGTTACAACACTTTTTATTATGACCCTAACTTTTTTATTCATTTTATTAGTTGAATAAATTTACCTGGTATCTTCATAATGCAGAGAGATTTTTCTTGTCTATTTATAACATTATAAAGTACTACCTCCTCTGAAAGAATTACAAAGGAGGCATCTGTGAAACATAGTAGAACCAATATCTCAGTATCTTTTATTAGGCTGACTGATGAAATGAGGAAAAATGGAATGTTTCTGGGAAACTAAAAAACGTCTTTCAGAATCAATTGTAATGACAGAATCTTCCCTCCCTTTTAGGTTTTGAACTGCCATCTAGTAATTCCCTAGCAACATCCATCATTGTTTTTTAAATTTTTTTCACTTCTTGCTCAAGGTTATTTCCATTGCACACCTGCTGCAAGTGTGCAGCATAGCATAACTATAGAATTGTGCTGCTGACAGCTGACAGGCTTCTGTATGTACATATTCTAGCAGGAGAGAGAATTTTTGATTTATAGATGCTCACAGAAAATATCAATATTTTCTATAGATACTTAAATGAGAGATGAATACTATTTGTTCTGAATTCTTTGGTGCCCTGTTAAGGCAGTTTTTGAAACATTTTTCTCAGGTATTTTATATTCTTATGGGAACTCTAGTGTTAAGATAGTAGTTTTATTTCCCCTGGACAAACAAAATGTTTGAAAAACAGCACATGAAAGGAGCTAACCGAAAGTTTACTGAACTTTATCCTAAAGTGTTCTACCAAGAAAAGAGTATCTTGCCAATAAATCCTGAAGCACATTTCAAAAGGCAATAAAAATCCTTTTGATTTTTAATTTCTGAGTAGAATGTTCTTGGTTTTGTTTTTGTTTTTTTTTTCATGCTGTTCTTGAGGGTTATTAGAAGAAAGAACATAAGATACCATCAGGTCAAACTTTACTACTGAATAAAATGTGGCAACTGGAGAAGACAAAGATTAGTAGCTAGTAGTAAATTCATTTTCTGCATGAGCAGAAACATCTGTTCAATGCTGAGAAGTTAATTTGCCTAACCTTTCAAAAACTTTTGCTTACACTTGCCTACTTCTCAGCATGAAGTTGAATTCTGTGTTGGGAGGAAAGATTAAAAGTGTGGCTGCCTTTATTTATTGCATTTTGCTTGCCAAAATTTGAGCTGTATAGAAAGTACAGTGCAAATGAGAAAGTACATATATGTATTACATGTATGCCACTCTAGTCACATCATATTTTGCACCTGTGTGGTCTCTACAGTGGGTTAACTTTGGCTGGCTGTCAGGTGCCCTCTGAGGCACTCTATCACTTCTCCTCTCACAGAGACAGGAGAATAAAATAAGATAAAAAATTCATGATAGAGATAAGGGCAGCTTAATAAAGGAAAGTAAAGCCCATGTACAAAATCGAAGAAAAACAAAAAAGGCTTTATTCTCTATTTCCCATCAACAGGCGGTGTCCATCCACTTTTTGGAAAGTAGGGCCTCAGTACAGTCTTCATCTACTTTGGAATTCAAACTCCTTAATAACAAATGTCTCCCCTTTCTGCCTTCTTTCTCTTAGCTTTTATTGCTTAGTACTAAGGCATATGGTATGGAATACCTCTTTGGTCACTTTGGGTCAGCTATCTCATCTGTGTCTCCTCCTTTCTGCCCATCTCAGCCTACTGGTTTTTGAGGGTGAGTGTGAAGTTGGAGAAATGGCTTTGATGCTCACAAAACCCCCAAAAACAGTGTGTCTTCAACAGCTTTCCAGTTAAAGATACAAAGCACAGCACTGTGAAGGCTCCTGTGGGAAAGTCACTTCCATTGCAGACAGACCAAATAAGCTCTCAAGCAGTCACCAGCTAATGGGCTGTGCTTAGCCTTGATAGTGGCAGTAGCTGCTTGAAGCACATCTACATCTTGCTTTGGGCACTGTGGTAGTGTGCAGGGAGGACATTCCTTATGCCCAAAGTCTGTGGCTTGCCTTTGATGAGCATTAGTTTGCATGTGGTCTAACTGATGCTAATGTAAATGTTTGGTTTGATTTTTTTTCCCCCTTCTTTCCTACACAGGGAAAGAGTGCCTTGTGCACATGAATAGTTACTATTTTTTCCTTTAAGTCAGATTTTTCGAAGAAAAACAGTTTGATGAATTTTTTAACCAAGCCATTAAAGTGAATCTTCTTGTACTACTCCTATACAGAAAAGAAGAACATGGACCCTTGAAATGAGTCTTATTTCTGAAACTCAGTAGTGAGTCTGAACTAAAAGGGACTTTTAAATCGATATTAAAATATCAGTGACGTTAAGATGTCTCAGGAATGTGTTATCCTCAGCATTTAGTAAGCTAGTTTGCCTGCTGTAAACATATGTTGAAGATGAATCCTGAAAGTGTTTTTTAAGCTAACCATTTACAATTAATACTTATTTTTTAAGAAATATTTCTAGTAGTGGACAGAAAATGCAGTATACTTCTGAGTAATTAAACCACAGACAAACACCTAATTCCCTTCTGTAAGATATCTCTAGAAATGTCAATTTTTGCCAAAATTTTCACTTTTGTTAAGAAAATACAGTATAAAACTTCATGGGGAAATCTCTTTTTAGTTTTGTATTTCAACTAGACTTAAAACTGCTGTATAAAAACTGATTTGGTGAATCATTGTCCACAGGAGCTGAATATTCTGTTCTAAAAGTTAACCTTGTTTTCCTTATTAATATATATTATATATAAATATATAAATATATACATATAAATAAAATTTTTAGAATGCATTTTACAGAAGCATTTGACTTTGGTATTCATCATTGTTTAACTTAAAATAATGATGAATTATTTCTAGCTCTGCTCTAATTTTTTTTTTTTAAATTTATATCCTCTTATGTTTTCTCACAGAAGCAGTGTTCTACAAACACAAGTGAAATTAAGTTTGTTTGTACTATACTGTTACAATTTGGGTTGAAAAAACAGCCCTACAATTTTAGGCGATTAATCAAATTATACCTTGATTTACAGGTTCACAGCCTTCCAAGAAGAGCTACAAATCTTGATGAAAGTGATTCTCTCATGAAACTTTGAGGTGTGAAATAGCTGTGTTGACATATTTGAACTAAGTACTGTAATTTTTTCCCTCACAGTATTAGCTTTCTCAAACTTATTTTATTTTATTTTTTTATTTACTATATTTTATTATTTTATTTTACAGAGGGTTAGTGACATGCTTTCTCTGATTCCATCTCTACCTTACCCTTGTTAATGCTAACAGGGACTGGGATCCAAGCCTGTGGAAAAAGCTCTCATTTTTTCCTTTGGAAGGAATTTGTCTTACATGTATCAGCAAGATTATTGAGTGTGTATCTGAAGACAAAATCTGGCATAGTGACTTGAGGTTGTTTGCATCAGCTGCAGAGTGCTGTATAGGGAATTGTTCGTAGTCCTAGCCAAATATTGTAATTGTTAGATTATAGACAAGAACCCTGCAGCAACAGCAGTGATCAAAGCATTCTTGAGCTTTGCATATTTAGATTTCCTGCTGTTGAATTCAAGTTTTGAGGCAATCTGCAATTGCTTTTTTCTGGGACTGTTGAGGTTACAATGCAGTCTTAATTATGTGCAAGGTCTTAATTATCTGCAAGCCCCACCCAGGTTAGAATAATTTACAACTGCTTATTTTGGGAAGTTCTCTTCCTTGAAGTATAGAAGCATAACTTCCAGAAGATTTCCTACTCCAAACATTCCCTCCCCCTATAAGATTTCTATACTAATTTATGAACACTTTTTTAAAGCATTATTCTATTCTGACTTTGATTCTTAAAATGGGTATGCATGCAGCATGTAGAATCATTGCAATATAGGTATTCTCGCTTAATAAATCACTGAAAAACATATGAGAAAGCTGTTGCTTGTTGTAAGCAAGACAGTTTGAATGTCTATGACCAATATGATATTGGTATTTTTTCATACATGATGCAGTTAGTTCACTGTAACAGCCGTGTAAAGTTCTGGCTTGGCTCTCATGTTGAGGAAAATTTTGTCACAGGACAGGTCAAGATTAATGGAAAACCAGTTAACTAGATCACCTGGAACCTGGTGGGGGATGTTGTTAACAACCTACAACACCCTGAGGAAAAGGGAACAAAAGAGCGCTAAGATACTTAGATGTAGCCAGGAAATGCTGCCAGCACTAATTTGCAAACCCGAATTAAATGTGAGAAGGAAAAGCCACTCCTAAAATGTCAAGCAAATAGTTCACCGGAAGTCTTGAAGAGGGGTAAGTGCCATCATTTTACACTTTCTAAGAGTTAGGAGGTTTTTATTGTATTTAGGCATTTAATTTCAGGAAAGGCTTCAAGTCTGTGAATTTGGAGACTTGTCTTAAATAAACACACATCCATCAATTCTTCCTTTCAAGAACCTACCAAAGATAAAAAAGGATGTAATTTCTTTTATGCAGTATTTTTGTGGTTATGGCATTCATCTGCAAAGGGGGAAATCTGAAGTATCTTTTCTGTCTTTCTTCCATGCTATAGTTTACACGGTATTCTGGGATGCAGTACTCTTGAAGATCTCGTTGGAGTGGTTGTTTCACAGGATTTAAATCTTTTGGCCATAGAAAATTAAGTTCTTTAAACCACTTCTGTTTATTTGACCTTGAGCAGCAACAGGAGTCCAGTGTCCTGAGTTTTGCTATCATGCTTGTGAGTTTCTCTCCCTCATCCCTCCTTTTCTTCTGTCACATCAGCACATTTGATATGTGTTTCAAGTCTAGTGAATGAAAATTTGGAAAGTGGACTCAGCCATTAGCAGGTGATAGGGTGAGGAATGGGTTGACCATCAGCACCATTCATTGTGGAACTGTGGCACAATTATAACTGATAAATTCTTATGGCTCTGGATACCTGCAGTCTGGAATGCACATTGGACTGTACAGCGTGTTTTCTTGACCTCTTACTGTTCTCTCTGATAGTGATGATCGGTCATGTTTCTTTGTGTTGGATCCTACAAGTTCTCACACAAATATACCATGCGAGAACAGAAAAAAATGATCTATTACCCTGGGACTTCTTAAATAGTACTGAAGTATGTAATGAAGATAGGGCTGGCAATTTTTTATCATTAAAACTTCCGCTAAGTGAGAGCCACAACCAACGATGCAACCTGGCCAGCAGTGCAACCTGCTGGCAACCTGCAAGCTCAATTACTTGATCTTCAGCCTCAAGTAAGAAAGAAGCTCTGAATGTTGCGGAGTGGATATATGGCCTATAACAGTTTTGATTTATAGCAAGTTTAAAAAAATAAATAATAAAAAAAAAAAGATGTGAACATTCTTCTTCTCCCAGCTCTTTTTGAGTTCTGTCATCTTTAATGTTTCCCATTACATTATTATATATCTTTAGGTCCTATGACAGAAGTGTACAACTGAGGATGTTTAAGTAGTAGAAAAGCAGGAGAGAAGAACAAAGAATCAGAGAATCATAGTGTAATTTAGATTGAGAAAGACCTATAAGATCATTAAGTCTAATTGTTAATGAATAAACCGTGTTCCTCAGTGTCATGTCTGCATATCTTTTAAATACCTCAAGAGTTGGTAACTCGACTTGGGGCAGCCTGTTCCAATCTAAACCTCCCCTGGTACATCTTGAGGTGATTTCCTCTTGTCCTGGCACTTGTTACTTGGGAGAATAAACCAAAGCCCACCTTGCTACAACTTCCTTCCAGGTAATTGTAGAGAGTGATGAGGTCTCCCCTGAACCTCCTTTTCTCCAGGATAAACATCCACAGCTCCCTCAGCCATTCCTCATAAGACTTGTGCTCCAGACCCTTCACCAGCTCCATTACCCTTCTCTGGATACACTCAATCACATCAATATCCTTCTTGTAGTGAGGGGTCTAAAACTAAACACAGGATTTGAATTGCAGCATCACCTGTGCTGAGTACAGGAGGATGATCCCCACCCTAATACTGCTGACCACACTGTTTCTGATCAAGACAAGACATCTTCATTTATACACTATCTAAGGTCCCAGTCAAGTTTAGGTCTTGTAGATTGACCAAGAAAAACCTAAGCTTACCACAGTAATTTTGCTAGAAGTTTTTTGCACACAGTTTTGTGAAGTAGACCGTTGCAATGTGAAGACCTGTAAGGTAGGAGTGAAAGGGTAGGGAAGTTGTTTCAAACTTGCAGGTTCTGCCTCCTATCAGAAAAGTTTTCAAATCTGGTATTATTTTGACACTTTTAATGTACTAATGTATAGTGGTAGATACAGAGAACACAGCATCAAAACCATTCTCAATTTTTAATCTTAAAGAGAATTCAGGATGTATTATATATTTAACAGTAACCATCCCAGTCAATTACCTTGACCTAACATGTCTCAGAGGCAGATGGCTACCAGACAGAATTAATTCTTTTATGAAAATTTATTATTTGAAATATACTCTACTCTTGTATTCACAGTGACAGGACTTTCTAGCAGTCATAGTCAATCACTTTCCTTTGAGGAAGCCATTCAATAAATGACAGCACTCAGGACACTGTTACTTATTTTCTTACAAAAAAATATCAGCAATGATGATTTTGTCAAAGATTCAGACAGAAGATATATATATACACATATTTTAAAGCAGAAGCTTTCATTCTTTCTGATGCACTGAAAGATCTTTTTGAAATATATTCTGAATGACCCATTAAATCGCTGTTGTATATCCTGTGTAGTTTGACTTAAAAGTGAACTGAAGATGAGTAAGTTTATAGGCATGTATGGTTCTCTACTCATGTCATTACTGCTCTGTTTCTCATGTACACAGCACCATACTTGCTGCAATCAGGTAGGTAAACTCCTGATACTAGAGGGACATAGAGTTAAATAGAGGCTTACAAATTAAATGCTTATTCTTTCTAACAGTATTTGGAGAATGAGCTTCATCTCATACACAAGTACCACAAGGCATAATAAAGAAGGATGTACATGAGTTGCTTATTTCTTGATGGACTATCCTGTTAGGTGAAGGGGGCTATGGAGAAAGTAGCAATTCTTCCCTTTTCTTCTAGTTTTCTCTGAGGAATGGAAATTATCCTAATGAGGATGATCAAATGTTGGAAAAAACTCACCCCAGTTTTCTTAATCAAACCAAATTCGAAGTTTTGTACTCCAGAGAACAGAGATAGCATAAAGATAATGCTTTAATAAAGTTTCTCAGACTGGGAAAGGGACAGTAAATTATAGGAGGTGGAAGCAGGAACCAGTCATGTGCTTTGCAAGAGTGCAAGAGAGGCTTTCACATTATAGAGAAAAAGTTTTAACAGTCTTTCAGCAGAAAAGAAAGACTGGTTGTTGTTTTTTAAATGTCCTGCATTTAAAAAAGAAAAAAAATTATCCCTCAAAGGGCATCACAATTCAGTTAAAAACATTAGATTTTGTTCAGAATTAAAGATATAGAAAATCTAATGTATCTGAAAGCCTAGCAAGAATGGTTTGGGGAAACTGGCTTTATAACTTTTTCTTAAGTTGCCTCTTGTGTTTTGCCAGTTTTTTAAACTTTTGATACATTTTCCCAAAAAACAGTGTAAAAGGTACCAGTAAAACAGTCTCTTAAGGAGGGTATCTTTATAAAACAACATTCCCTAGAGTAGGACACTAACAGCTGGTTAATATTCATCACTGTAACTTGTGGGCACTAGTTAAAAGGTATGTCAACAAAATCAACTTTTATTCAGATAAAGGTTTTTGAAGTGGTTTTAAAGCTTGGTTTAAGTCCTTTTTTGTTAGCTAGAAAATCATGGCTTGGAGTTCGAGTCTGTACAGAGCTGTATAAATTACTTCCTTTAAATGACTACCTAAATTACTACCTGTTTAATCAAAATGAAATAGATGTAGTCAAACAATCTCCTGGTCCATAATGGTGTTTCCCTAATGTTGGGAAGTTAAACTTTCAGAAAAATATAAGCTTGTCATAGTATAAAATCTGTGTTGTTAGAAGCTTTGCCTTGAGACTTGTTAAAAAATAATGTATACTACAGAGTGGAAGACAGATGGTTATCCTCGGTTGGTTTAAGTAGACTTGAACGTAAATCCAAGCTGAATGGAAATGAGTAATTTTAAATTTAAATGTGACTCTATGTAGGAATTTAAGCTAAACCGTTGCCACTTTTGAAAGTATTACTCAGAAACTTCATTGTCTTCTTTCTTTTGGTTCCCACAGTCTCTGCATGTGCAGCCTTTTGAACCATTTTCCTACTCTGATCCTTGTCTTTATCTTTTTTATTTAAAGTGCAGCTGACACACTTTTGTGTAAGCTGTGTTGACATTACATGATAGACAGCAAAATCTTCAGATCTATATATTGAATTACAGTTCTCTACTTATGTCATTACTGCTCTATTTCTCATGTACACAGCACCATACTTGCTGCAATCTGGTAGGTAAATTCCTGGTACTAGAAGGACATAGAGTTGAATAGAGGCTTACAAATTAAATGCTTATTCTTTCTAACAACATTTGGAGAATGAGCTTCTTCTCATACACAAGTGCCACAGCTTGCTCTTCTCCCTGGTGAATCTTAGCAGAGGTGTTAATGTGATGTTGTTATGCAAACTTAATACATTTGCTGTCTGTTCTCTCAGCTATGTGCAGATGCATCAGGGAATGTGCATATATTTCCTAGTATACACCATTTGGACTGTGGTATATGTAAAAGGGTGCTCTTCATTTACTACCCACTATAGGCCCTGGTCAGACATAAACATTTCATTCATCTTAGCTTGAGATCATTTCTACCCTAGAGTTTGTAGAGTATAAAGCTGCAGAACAAAGCTGCTCTACTCAGCAGATTGTGGATAATGTGCAGAAAACACTTATAACTTTAATTGTGTAATTACATTTCACAGAAAGAGCCCTTCAAACATTTAACAAAATGTTTGTTAAAACCAAACATTTCTGACATCCAGGCTCTCACTGCTGTTAGCAGCTTTTTTTCTTTGCATGTTAGTGACAGCTTCCAAGTGTTGATGCTCACTGACTTATCCCTGTTTACCCACTTTCCCACCTTTCTCATTTTTCACATATAAAGTATTTCACTTTCTAGTGAAAAGGACATGAAACGACTGCAATACAGAGGTAAGGTCTTAGCCAAGTATTTTGTTTTATGTATTTATTTTGTGAATAGCCTGTATAGTTACTATGTAGAAGCTTACTGCTGATTCTCTGTTTCCCTCTTTGTTAATCTTCTGCCATTATCTTTTTCCTTCTCCTAGCAGCCATGTCTTGCAGATTTCTCAGATTTATAGTTATCTCTCCATGCCGCCTGGAGCAAACTGCTATGAAAAGAAAGGAGGTGCAATATGACTTTACACTCAGGAGTTGCCAGTGCACTGTTTTGACAGACAAAACTGTCATAACCCAAGGACTGTCTCTTGGCTATCTGTGCAACCTTAGTTTCAACCATATGCAGTTAACATTAATTCACAACTTCCAAGGCCCATTGTGACTGACTGTCATGCTTAACCTGAGGTGTTTCGGAATGGGAATTGCAGACGGTTCTGTACAAATCTGACACAAAGGAAGAAACACAAGGCCATTTTTGAAATCTGGGATCCTTGTATGTGGGCAAGGAAAGGGAATTCCAAAATTTAATTTAGTCTAATTTTTGTGTATGAAAAATTGTGTATAAACCAACAATGTGCACTCACATCCTGAGAAGCAAACTTTATTCTGGGCTGCATCAGAAGAAACATGACCAGCAAGGAGATGATTCTGCCCCTCTACTGTGTTCTTGTGAGACCCAGCCTGGAGTATTGCATCCAGCTCTGGGGTCCTCAGCATGAGAAAGACACGAACCTGTTGTAGTGTGACCAGAGGAGGGCCACAGGGATGATCAGAGGGATGGAACTCCTCTCCTATTAGGGAAGGTTGAGAGTTGGGGTTGTGCAGCCTGGAGAAGACAAGGCTCTGGATAGACTTATTGTGGCTTTTCAGTACTTAAAGGGGGCTATAAGAAAGATGGGGAATTAAGAATTACAGAACTCTGATGAGGACATTATATTGAAGGCTAAATTAAATCCTGACATGGTTATAGTATCAATAGATGATAATTTCCCTGTCATCAATGACTTGGTGTCAGTATCTAATTTAAATGATATCTTAAAAATAGTGATGTCTCTTGAGGCTTTGATAACTTCTGTTCAGCTTTCTACAATCTTTTTTTCCTGTATAATTATTTTATTTTTCATGTACGTGGAAATAGCTTCCTCCTGTGAAACACAAATTGTACTGGCACCACTGGGCTTAATTAATCTACTCTTTTCTCTCTTTTTTAAAGCAGATGAAGAGCATTAATATAGGAAATAAATATTGTGGGAACAGATTTATTTCCCAAGTGGGAGAAAACAGACTATCTCTCTAAGGGAGGAGTTAGTTTGGTCTGCTGTCTGTAAAACCTGCAAGCAAGGCAATGGTCATGGGCAAAATAAAAACAAAGGAGAGGAAGTATAACAGAAGAGCCAGGCTGAGTATGTAATTACCTAATTATATTTCCTTACTTCTGACTAGTCAGTGCCTCTTTTTATATTCATCTTCAGGTTATACAGGAAGCAGAAGTGACAGTTATGTAAAGTAGTAGAAAAAAAGCAGAAAGGAGTGAAATCTTAGCGAAATCTATAGAGCTTGGATTTACCAAAGAGAAACATTAGGTCTCTCTTGTAATGTTCTACTCTCTTAGAAGACTGTAGGAAACAGTAAGGGGGAAAACAGTAGATAAACTTGCAGCATGTTCCCTTCAGGGCTTGAATGAAAATCCACCATTTTGGGGTCAGAGTGTCTTGCTTCTTTGGCATTCTGCAAGCCAAAAATTCATCACTGAAATCTATTATAAATTATTACAGAAAGCAGCTTCTCAGTAAACTTCCATTTGATAATTTTATATTGTTTTATTATATTTTTTACATTTAACCAGAAGTCTACGCTTCTTAATTTTCTTCTGTCTGTTCCTGTAATTTTCTGTTTCCTATAGGCAAGTGGCGAAACCAAGTTTTAATTTTCCATTTCAAAACTTGGGATTTAGTGAAACACATATTATTAATACTGTAAAACTATAAATGATGATGTTTTATTAGCTCCTAAGGTAAGGCTCATATTTTTTTACCTTTTTATAGAAAAGTATATATTTTTATGTATTTTAAAGGCTATACAGTGGCTTAGATGAAGAGAAAGATTGTTTTAAATAAAAAGGAAACATTATAGAATTATTTTATATATGTGGGAATGGAAAAATGTGCTGATGATATGCAAAAAGAATCAAATTCACATCGTTATACCATCTAATAGATTCCAATGGGGACAGAAAACACACTTATTGTCAGTTACTAATGGGGAAGTCAAGCCTCATCCAGCTGCTCACTGACATCCCCTCAGCAGCATGGGGGTGTGAATTGGAAGGGTGAAACTGTGGAAACATGTATGTAAGGAAAAAAACAGTTTAATAGGAAAAGAAAAATCTGTGTGCAAAAAATAAGTAATTTATTCACTGCTTTCCATTGGCAGGCAGGTGCATAGCTATTTCCAGGAAAGCAGGTCTCCACCACATGTAGATTTTACTTGCAAAGACAAACACCATAACTCCTTATGTTCCTCTTTCTTCTTCCCTGTAGCTTTTATTGAGATGTATGATGCCATATGGTGTGAAATATACCTCTGGTCAGTTGGGGTCAGCTGTCCTAGCTGTGTCCCCTGCCAAGTCGTTGTGTACCCCCAGTCTCCTCGCTGTTAGAATGGAGTGAACATCAGAAAGGGCCCTGATGCTGTGAAAACGCTTCTCAGCAATAGTGAAAACATCCCTGCATTATCAACACTGTTTTGGTTGCAAATCCAAAACAAAGCATCACCCTAGCTATTATGAAGAAAACTAACTCTATTCCTAGTACAAGACTTCTGTGTGTTATTCCCTTCACAGTTCTGGCAAATGTGCAATCAGCTCTTTAAGTAACAAACCCTTTGCTTTGATAGCACACTGCAAACAGATTCTGAATGAGACCCTTAGGTCTCACATAATGATGGGTATTAATTAGCAGCCGTAAAATATAAAATTCAGGGAGCTCACTTCGATTTGCAGGGAGTTATGGTCAGTACTTATGGGCAAATGGAAAAACAACAAAAATCTGAGGAATAAACTTCTGTTGCCTGAAGTATCTGCTGTACCTGAGAACTCCCCAAGGATGTGGTTTATTAAGTAGCCACTGACATACAGAAAGATGAAAATAACCACCACAAAGAAAGAACTTGGTTTGAATTCAGTTTATGTAAAATGAATGGGTGGGTACCAAGGTTGACTCTTTCCTAGAGGCTTCTGTCATCTCAATTATATGGTGCAAATTGGATGCAGTATGCTGGCTTGGAGACACATTGTACTGTATTTGTTCAGCTCAGTACCCGGGGTGATGTAGATTCAGACCTGCATATCTCGATGAGCCGAGTCTAAATCTGAAGATTAATCAATTTTGGATTTTATTGAGGAAAAAAAAAAAGTTTTCTCTGCTTTCAGTAATAAGCTGAATTAGAAGTATGTACCCACATGCCTAGAATTATTATTGAAACTTAGATTCAGAACTGGATTTTACAGTTACATGTGGTGCATATACCACAAAGTTGTCAGTGTCCAATAGGCCCATGTCTTCATGCATCTTAGGAAAAATTCAGAACTGGTCAGTTTTCCTAACCGGCTTCGATTTAATGAATCCCTAGGCTGTGAAATTCATGTAAATTATCATGAAAAAGTTTAGGAAGCTCTGAAAGTTTCTTCTCAGCACGCAATATGTGAGTAAAGTTTTTCAAAAGATCTCACTCTCTGAGGAGCACAAAGAAGGAATTAAAAGGTTACCATAAGTGAGCTAAACACACACTTCACCAAAGAAGTATTTTATTGCCTGAAAACATATAGAATGGATATATTATTATCCACCAAGAACCATTTTCAGGTTGCCTGAGGGGTAGGGTATTCTGGAATGGAAAATGATTGGTGTCTTTTTATGCAGGATTCCTGAGAGGAAATCTTGAAATTAGAGCTGATGGAGCCCTGAACAGCCAAGCATCTGTGAGGTCTACTGTGAAGCAAGCCATGTGATCCAAATATAGCTTAAAGCCAAATCTATGTGTTGACACATAGAGTCAACAGGAAAAAAACTAACAAAAAATCCTCAATGAAAATAATTGTAGTAACCTAAAAATTAAAACAGATGTATCATTTTGTTTCAGTGGATGGAGGAGAATACCAATGAGGCAAACTCTGAATAAGAATCACTAATAAAATTCTTTTTATAAGGTAGTTGATTTAATTTGCCAGAAGAACTCAGCCAGTAAACACATTATTAACACTTGAAATTCAAATTGTTGAACATAATTTTTAAGCCCGTATATGAGCTGCATGACATTCTAAGGGACAAAGCTTGCCTCTAAACTGCTTCTGGAATAGAAAAAGATGAAAGTAATTTTGGGCAAAAGTTGAAGAATTTTGTTCCACTGTTGTACTCAGCAGAGAGAGAACTTTTGCTTTTATTACAAATTGCTGGCTAACTAAAGAAATTAAATGCAGACATCCCTTTTTACATATGAGACTTTCTTTCACTAATGATATTTTCCTTTTTTTTTCTTTTTCTCTAGTATTAGAATTGCTTATACACTTTAAATAGTTACAGAGGACCTTTAGTGTCCTAAATTGTGTACAGCTGTGTTTCTTTAGGTGCAGGAGACACTCTTCTAAATCTCCCTGTGCACCAAAACTGTCTGGTCAATGAGTAGAGGTAAACTTAAAAGTACTTATCTTGAGAAGACCAGAGATGTTCCAGAGCTGAGTACGAATATCTTTAGAAAAAGGGTCACACAGATATCTTAATCAGAATATTTGAGAAACTGTAAGTATTACACTCAGAATTAGCTTGTGCCATTGATATTAGAGAAAAACAATTTTAAATGGATTTAAGGGGAAGTTCCAAGCAAAAGAAAAGTATAGTGTAGAATATGATCTGTAATCTTCAGCAACTAACCACAGTGCTTTCTTTTTTAACAGTTTTTCCTCTTGCTGCTGTTATGCCTTCAGTATGCAAATTATTTAGAAAGAGATATCCTGGGTTCACATCTATCAGTACAGTACATATTCTGTTATTTTCATTAATTAAAAAAAAGGAAAAGCTGATACTTAGATTGCACTGGAACTGCATATTTTATTATTCTAAGTGATTTCTACTTTTAGAGAAAGCACTTATGATACTGGATAAACTGAATGTTTAGTACTGAATATTTTTTAAGACAGTGTTATTCAGTTTCTCTGTGCTAAAGAACTGATCCATTAATCATTATTGTTAGTTCATCACCTATTTCTTATAATAGCAATTCTATTGACTCGAATTAAATTAGACATTTTGAATATATTGTTCTTGTACTAGACACCTAGCATGAGCCTGTAGCTTCATTTGGTTGTTTACTTTCCCCATTGCAGTTGGCCCAGTTTTTCTAGTCTGTGCAATCATAAGGCATCCTACTGATAGTATACTAGGTATACTATCCTATTGTAGTATACACAATATCAGCCACATATTTGATTTAATTTACAATTACATAACTTTAAGTAGTTATTTTCTGTCACTTTAAGGAGCTATTTTTACTTTCAAAATAATTTACCTTTGAATAACTGAATTGTTCGTATTTTTGTGCTCATAGTCATGATGTACTATTTAATTTCAAGATGATAATTAATCTGCCCTCCAGAAATGTCAGACAGTGATTCTGCCACCGTTGTTTGCCAGTCTGTGTTTGTGCTGAGCTGTGTGCTTGTGTGATTTTGTAAAGAGGTGGGAGTCATGGGAGAAGTTGTACTAGTGGATGTGTGTGCATTGTGAATGGAACTTGGACTTTGTAATATCAACTGATTTAATATTTATAGATTTGACTTGGCAACTGATGAGGAGAGCAAAGTACAATGCAGGTAGTGTTTTTTGCTTTCTTGTAACTTCAGCACAGATGTCAGAGTCCTGTGAGTTAGATGGGATTGTTTAAGCTCAGAAGTTGGACTGCTTAAGTTTGTCACTAAAAAATAACTGGTATAAACTCTCAATCATTTTATAAGTGTTTAGAAAGGTGCTTTGTGTTTGTACTGCTTTAGTTAAACAAGTCATCTTCAGGACATACGAATGATTCTGTTGCAACCAAAAGCAAACAGGATCAAAGATGCCATTTGTCTTCTTCCTCTTAATATTTCTGTAACTCTGATGGAGGTTTCTATCCCAACATATCTCCTGAGATAAGTACATATCACACTGCTTATTCAAATGAATATATGAATAATCTGTGTAGAAGGCAACAAGTATTTATTTGGGGGGGGGGGTTAAACAGTATTTTTTTTTTTGCAGCCTAGATAATTTCACAGATCTGGTTTAGGGAAGGGTTAAACTGTTGTGTCAATATAGCTGACAGGAGAGAAGTGCAGGAACAAACAGCTGACAGTGGGTGAGAGGTGATAATGATATAAACCTCTTTGCTGCTGAAAAGTTTCTAATGTAAGTCCTTGATATAACCAGTCTGTTATATTCCAAAAAAGGGAAAATGGAAATTCTTGGAGACGATGCCAGCGTTCAATAAGATCAGAATTTTGTATTTCTATCAAGTTCAGTAGCAAACTACCATTGAGTTCAGCTGGCTTGAAATCGACTGCAGTGGACAGCATGGAGTAGTCAACAAATGCTTTCTGCCTTTTAGTATCAGATACTACATCACGCCTAATGTGGTATAAATGTGAGCTCTGTTAAAAGAACTCCATTCCTTCTTTCTGCTTTTGGCTGCATGTGTCCAGTATTTCCCTTGAGTCAGATCTAATGACAGAAATTTAGCCCACCACTAAACGAATAAACCCAAAGCAAACAAAAATTAGTTTTCCATTAGATTACGTTGCTAAAGTGACTCATCCTGCAGCTGTGGATTAGTTACATCTGATGCAAGGAAATTAAACAGCAGCTGGGGCTGGGGAAGAGACCACCCCGGTCAGTGACAGCTCACAGTTTCTCCAAACACTCTGTCATGTTCTGGAAGAAGGAATCTCACCCTCAGCCCACTTCCCTCCCCTCCTGTCAGCATAAGCATCTGTGCAGCAATAATGTGGAGCTAAGGAGTTGACCTGTGGTATTGCCAGTCTGGATCAAGAGTACCAAATAATAAACTCTTACATTGCTGTAAGGGAAAGGATAATGCAGAGCAGGGTTTAATGGATAGGGCTAAAGTGAGACTGCTTTTCACAACAGAGTTGCTTGCTTAAAGTTTATGTAAAGCTCTGGATTTAGGATATAACTATAAGGCATATTAGTCTAATCTGATAAACTTCTTCACTCATGCTGCATCTTCTAGTCCCCTGGGTCAGTATAGAAATGGATTTCCTGACAATGAAGAAGATCAGAAGAATGGTTCTATAATATTTGTGTCTGTGAAAAGCTATTTGTTTATTAAAGAAAAGGAGGCTTTGTTTTTCTTAATTATTTCAATTATTTCTGGGTAAATTTCTGTAACTCATTTTGGAGGGGAGATGAACTCATAAATTAGTTGTGAAAATATTCAGTTTGAGCTTTCAGCATAAGATGTGGTCATAAATTCTCTTGCCTTTCCAATACACCACGAAGTTTCAGACCCTTTGAGGGAAAACAGGAAAAACATCTTCCTTTTACTCCCACCAATTTAAGACTTTCTGTATGAGGATGATGGATCTGAAGACCATTATCTTTCTGTAGCATGATGATACAAGGCTTTCTCAAGGAAGCTCTCCAAATAATAAATCTCAGGAACATCATGAGTTTTGAGTTCATATTCTGGCCATGATGGCCTCAGAAAGTAGGATGGGTCATACTGGTTCAGAAGTTCTTGGTGGCCAGGGAGGATGGTAATGTGTCCTTGGTGGTGTATGTGATTGTCATTGTATAGAATAGAATCAGATGGGTTGGAAAGAACCTCTGGACCTTTAAGTCCAACCCTTGATCCACTACCACCATAGTTACTAGACTATGGCACGAAGTGCCACATCCAGTCTCTTCCTAAATACCTCCAGGGAAGGAGAATCCACCACTTCCCTGGGCAACCCATTCCAATGCCTGATTACCCTCCCTGTAAAGAATTTCTTCCTAATATCTAACCTGATAGATGTGGCTGGTAGATGCTGCTGACAGTCCCAGGGGACTAAGGAAGGCTTCCACTTAGCCAATAGGCTGTTGTTTTGCTGTGATAAAGTGATGCGCTTTATCACCCTTCTTTTTCTCCTGTCCTTTTTATGCAGAAGGGAGAAATAGACAACAGAGTTTAGTGAGGATGGACCATACGCACATGTAATTTGAGGGTGAGTCAGTGTTGCAGACTGGATTCAGGCTGAAATGCAAAGGACAGTAGAGAATTTCCTACTTAAGAAAATCCCATTTACCCCTGGAACTCCATGGCAAGGCTGTTTTTATGATGCTAGGGGACCTGACATGGATCAGTTTCTCCAGTACATGTACCTTGACATAAACTGTGCTGGTCTGGCTGCACACTGACTGGTAGACTTGGGCAATTTTTTTAAACCTGGTGCTAGAAAGTTTGGATATTTTTTCAGAGTTAAACATAAAAAGCAAAAAAATTGTATTTAGGAAATGCTATTTGAAATGCTTCCTTTAACACCAAATGACATTTTTTGATTATATCATTTTACTTTTGTTTTAAATTTCTTGCCTAATTCAAACAAAAATGTCACTTCAATGCAAAATGTGAAAGAAAATGTTTTTATTTGAAATTTGCACTAACTCAGAAAATTGTGATGGTAGTAACGTTATACCTATATTTAATTTTTTTGCTCACTGAAACTGTTACCTAAATTAAATCCAAATTAATGATTAATTTGTAATCTTTAAAGCTTAATTTTTTTCCAGAAAATCCAATATTTTCTTCAATATTCTGTGCTGTATTTAGATAATTTGTGGGCCACAGACATGTAACTGTAGAAAAGACATGTAACTGGTCTCCACTCTGTCTCATCCTTGTTCCCAGAAGAAATGTTTCTGTAGGCATTTGTGGGAAGGTAACTTCTATCCCAGTTTCTTCCCCTAGTGAACTTGCCAAAAGTTTCTCTTTATGGAGTGGTAAAAACAGGTTTTACATGTGCAGTCTTTAAAATAACAAAATAAAAAGATGTTCCACAGTTGATTCACAGTCATTATAATGTGCAGCTAAAAATTCATTCTTCTGATCAGTCTTACGAATACATATGGTTGTCTCACTGAGAGCTCTAGACTCTGTATTTTATTCTCTTCTGTTAAAATCTAAAAAAAAAAGAAAAAAAAAAGTGCCTTTTTGGTGCTGTTCTAGCTACAATAAGGAATTGCATACTGATTTTACTGTGAGATCTTGTATCTTTTCTAATCCAACTTTGTTTGGTATTCCTGACTACAGCATGTAAAATAAATCTATTGAAGTTAATGGTAAGGAATTTTTTAGAGTTCTTTGCTGTTGACTTGCATCTGCTCCTTTACTAATTTAAGCTGAAGCAAAGATAAATTATGTTAAATGCTTCTGGAAATCCTTCCTTTCAGATGAATCAAATGGATATCTTGAGACAGTAATGTTTTCATAAAATTACACTTATTATTTACAAAAATAAATTTTGTAATCTGAAAATTCTGCTCAACGTGGTTTTTTTGACTTCCCTGAATGGAAGGATGAATAACAAGTTCAGGATTTCTCCCTGTGTATTTTATTCTTTGAACTTACAGTATTACTTTCTGGTGATATTTATCCTTTTTTCTTCTGGTTTCCTTTGGTAAATGAATATATGCAGAACTTTTAAAAATTGCTTCAGTGGAGCCAGTAGAAAGGAATTACACAATTACACAAACCCATTCTCTCCCCTAAAAAACAACCCCCTTGAAACAGCTAATTATTTTCATGTTTGTGGGCATCCCCTACACTAAGACTCTTTGAACTCCCACGGTTCTAGACTGTCTTGGTTTCCGACCTCCCAAGTAAAACTTTTAGTGGAAATGTAATGTCAAAAGACTTCTCCTTGATCTCTCTGAAAAAGCCCTTTCTTGTTATAGTTTCAAGTTCCTTAGCTGCAAATCTATTAATTACACAAGAGATAATTAGGTCCATATAAAAGCTGCAAAAAATCCCAAACTTAGAAATTACTTCAAAACAGAGGCTAGATCTCTTTGTAAATTACCTAATACTAGTAAAGTATTAAATAATGTAATATTCAGGCATATTCCTCATCCTTATCTGAAAAGAAAAAAAATCATTGTAGATATTGTCCTTTGGACAATTCTGTTGTGACAGAAAGAATGCCTTTCTCCCCCTTTTTAAAATTTTCTTCTAAAATTGTACGAACAGAATTTAAAATTTCCAAAAATGACTGAAAATACCACTGAATAGAGCCTATGTTGGTCTTCTGTACATCATTCCACCAGGTATTTGGACACATTCATGGGAGTTTTCTCATCAGGCTAAACAGGTTCAGTTCTCTCAGCTTTTTCTCACAGGACAGATGCTTTGGCTAATTAATCATCTCTGTGGCCCTTTGTGAGACCCCTTCCAGTATCTCCACATCTCTGTCATATTGGGGAGCCCAGAATTGAACACAACACTCCAGTTGTGGCCTTACCAGTGCTGAGCGGAGTGGCAGCTTCACGTCTCTGTTGGCAATGATTTCTCTAATGCAGCTCTTGGCATCACTCACCTTCTCTGGCACAAGGGCACATTGCTGGCTCGTGTTCAGCTTGGTGCCCACCGGGAGTCCCAGGCCCTTTTCTGCCAATCTGCTTTCTAGCTGGGTTGCCCTCAGCGTATATTGGTGCTTGGAATTGTTTTTCCCCATGAGCAGGACTTTGCGCTTTGTTGAACTTCATGAGGTTCCTGTCAGCTCATTTCTCCAGATGTTGAGGACATCCTTCTTTGCATGGGCGATACAATCATTTGGTTGTTCTTGTGCAAAGGCATTTCCTCATGTAGCACAGTATAGATGATGAGACTATTTTTTGCTTCACTTGAAGCCTGTCTCCAAAACCGAGTACACTTGTGCAGTCAGGATCAGTCTCTTAGTCTGTAACCAATTTCTTTTTGATATGTCGGTTGAGGATATTTAAAGTAAAAAGTAAATTTTGGGCTTATTTCCTACTGATTCTATATTATTTTGTAGAACAAAGATAAAACACTATTCTGTTTTAAAATGGGTTGAGTTTATCAGGGTTATGTGGCAATTATTATGAGCTTCATTTATTTTATTTCAATAACTCAATTAATTTACATTGTTTTCCTTAACATTCTATTTTAATAACAGTCATTTTGGGAATAGGTGCAGACATTTACAAAACTAATATGGGATTTAATTTTTCTGAAGGCTTTAGAAAGATTGTTGCCTTCAAAACTTTTTATGAAACTGTTTATGAAAATGTTCTCTCAATATTTTATTCTGAAGTGGTGTTCTAGTATTCTAAATTCACTTTTTCAGTTATGATAAAAAAGTACTGAGTGGGCCCTTTAACCTTTACTTCTAAAATATATTAAATACCTGCTCATGGTTAAACATAAATAATGTTATTAGGAATTTGTAGTAGTTACCACTACTGGTCATGTCGAAGTAAAAATTTTTTAACACTGGAATCATTAACATGGTTAGGAAAAAAAAAAAGTAGAGTCTTTAACCTCCCCAATGGCCTAATAAAGTCAATAATCTTCCAAAAAATGTAAGGAAAAAGAAGTAATTAAAGTCTTTTTAGTGGTTAGTAACTTCTTCATTCTTCTGCATTATTCAGAGTTAATCTGTATTATTTTTTCCACTGAACCCTTTTCCCAGTCACTGTCAAGTCTTTCACTTCCTAAAAATACTGTCTCATGCACCCCAATATGGAGAATGATGCTTCAATACATCAAAACTGATATTCCCCCCCCCTTTTTTTTTTTTTTATGAAATGGATGTGATTTTCTAGAGGATTTTTATTGTTTATTAAAATTTTTTGTCAATGTGAGTATATTTCCAGTATTTTTCATCCATAAATCTGTGTCTGTAGTCCCTGAATTATTAGTATCTAGTTTTATAAATGTTAAAAAGGTTAGTTATGTCTTCTAAAATAACCAAGCCACATGAACTGCTACCCTCTATCCCCCTGGGAAAAAAACCCAACAAATAATCAAAGCAAAACCTGTGGAAAAAATGGGGGACGGAATCAGCTCTTTTATGAGCAGAGGTAAAAAAAGATATTTTGCACATTTTTGAGTTGTTTTTCTGGTGAGCTTAATAGCTTGAGACACCAGAATGTTCAGTACGGAGTCATTCTGGAGAGTGCCATCCAAAAATCCCAGTCGTTCCCACAGCCCAGGCAGTAGTCAGCTGTTCCCACAGGATGCGTTAGCAAAACCTTTCCACGTCAGCTAAGTCTTTAGATCCAATTTCACTTTTCCAAAAGTTATCTGACACCACTGCTGAAAAAAAGCTTTCATAACTGAGGGTGAATTTGCACTTACAGGGCTGTAATTTGATTCTCTGCAAAAGTACGTAAAACCTCAATCCACAAAATCAAAAGCACAATGAGAAAATTTGAAAAGGGAACATCTTTTTTTGGTTTTCCTCTATCAAAGTAAAACTAAATCTTAATCAATCATAAAAATTTGTAGTATAGGTGAGGACCCAGGACATCAGTTGATGCAGTTCCCATGAGTGTGTGCTAGCTCACACGAGCTGGGGGTAGGATGAAGATATTTGGGTTATCTCAGAAAAAAAAGCTCTGGAAATACACAGTGACATGAGAGGAGTTGAAAGGTGGTCATTTTTACTTTTGTAATTTACTTCGTCTTCTTAAATATCTTTTGTTCAAACTCTGTTTCTGGCTCCATTAGGTGTGTCCCAAAGTTATTTTCCCACAACATACGTTAAGTATGCCATATTCCTTTAACCTTTAAAACTGTTTCCTATTTGCTATAGTAAAAGCCTATATTTTGCATTCATAAGAATAATAATTATTGACACTACAAATCATATAAATCTAGCTGAACCGACTGTTAGAAATCATATTAGAGGCTTCATAATGTTGTTATACTAGTGTCACTGGATCTGTGACTTTGAGATGACGGGTAGCCTTACCTGTTAAATTATTCTCACACAGATTGATACTAAAAACCAGTTTAAACAGTAAACAAAATCACATTATCATAGCAGTATATTGATTTACATATACGTCCTTTTTATGTAAATCCGGTTTTCTTACCAGACTAACCTTGTGCAACTGAGTTGGTTAAGTATGTGGCGGAGAGGAAGCAAAAGGTTTATGAAATTTACCAATTTAAGGTAATCTTCCCCCTAATATTAAAGTTTTGTGTTCCACAGTAATAACTATTCCTCTTTGGACAGTGGGACAAATGAGAGCAGTACCTGCCTTGAGTAGCCAAATCCAGCTACTGGTGATAAGCATGTTATCAGAGCATGTTTCTTGCTCTTCAGAGGTACTGCGGATCCCTTTATGGTCTCTTCTGCAAACACCTAATCTGTCTAGCAAACACAAAACAAAGCAGCTATGTGTGCAATTCTGTATGTAAAAATCCCATGCTCTTTGGACCAGGTAATGTAAGTATTTTGAAGAGAATAATTAAAAAAGCAGCAGCTCCCAGTAGAACTAGAATTATTGTTTCCGCATTGTCACCACTCCTTTTTTTTTTTTTTTTTAACCAAACAGACAACATGACATTCTGCTAAAATGCTTGTACAAATCCTTATTTGTTTCCTTTTTATTTCTCTGATGCTATGTTTGCACTGTTAGACAGGATTCTGATTGTGGCACATTAGATGCTGGTGGTGATACCTTACATCATGAAATTATGTAGAGAGCAGTATTTTTGCATGATCTTTACAATTTAGAAAACTTACACTGACATGTTTTATCTCACTTTCTTTTGCAGGTTAATACTGGTCTTTCGAATTTTGAATCCCTTCATTACGGTACTAATTACAAGTTTTCATTAACAACACTGCTCTATAAAGAATGTCATCAAAGCAAAGCATATATCAAACTTGCTGTTGGACTTTCTCATAATTTATCTTCAGCTGGGTAAATTGAATGAAGTAGTTGTTAAATTTATTAATTTATCAGCATTTATGCACAAATGAGTTATGCTACTTGTTACTTTTCTTCTAGTGTAAATAAAAATAAGTCCATCATATTAAATAGAACTATAGTCAAGCTGAAGACTTGTTAATTTATCTTCACAGTCCTGTACAAAATGTATATTGCCTCCTGGATGCTCAGATAATAAGAAAAAAAAATGCTATAAGTATTAACTAAAAGTTATAACACACTACTAGATAAATTCTGGATGATGTCTAATATGCTGCAGAACACAATATGAATTTGTCTTTCTTGTAAATGAATTTCCATTCTGACATCATGAGTTGTGGGGAAAATTTTGTCACTTTGTAAATTTTCCATGCCTTATATCACATCGTATTTTTTACAGTTGCTTGTTTTTTAATTTTCAGATTAAGAATCACTTAATGTAAGAAACTGAGCATTTGATAGGCTTTGGGTCTGGACATATTAGGTTTGAAACAAACCTAAAGCTTTATGAATTCCATAGTATGTGCAAGGCCTGCCTTTGTTTTAAATGTCTCTGTTCCAGAACAACTGCTCAAGAATGATTATTTTATACTATAATTTCTCCTTGAAAATATCAAGCACTGAAGATGAAAATCTGAACCACCATCATTAGAGCAGTAACGACTTCTTGAATTTGAAAAGAGAACACCCAACCTTGAAATGTTACATGTGGGAGTGGTGTCCATTTCTGTATTGTGCAGTTGTTCTGAAACTTTGTGATGGCAAGTGAAATGTCACTCTTGTTTACAGTTTCTATTCCAAATGTTTGAGCTGGAGAATTCAACCAGCTTGCTTATCTCTCATTTGCAAGCTGCTTTCCTTGCTTTTTCAGGTGCCAAAAATTCCAGCTGCCCAATATCCTACTGTGAAAATCTTCAATGTCCCCTGGCAACTTTTAAGAAAGAGCAAACATTAGCAATTATAAAAACCTTATAGTAGATCTGAAGTTGAACAGTCTAAAAACCAAATGAATAAAGCTTAGGATTTAGCTGCTAGTTTGATTATTCATGCTCAAACTCATTTAAGGATGAATCTTCTTTTGTTTAGTAGATCTGAGAGTGCTGTAAAGTTTGTCCAGAGTTGGTAGAATTGAGAAGTCTCAGTTGCATTGAGGATGCTTCACACTGGTGGACACGTTTGGCTGTAAAATATTCTCTTTAGGAAAAGCAGCAACATAGACCAGTGAAGGGTTGTTTGCTTCAGGTATGTTAGGAATGAGAACATTAACCAAATTTCCCACTCTAATCATAACATAGAGAGCATTTGCAAAGAGAAAGATAGAAACTACTTGTGGAGAGATTGTTTGTTTCTTGCTTGGTTGGTTGCTGTTATTTCTAGGTTGCTTGCATAGGCAGTTTTTCTCCAATGACTGTGCTCATCAGTTTCCTGTGCACAAAGAACTTCAACTCTGAGTCTCTTATAAGCTTTTTGAATTAAGTAGAAATTGCATTTTATTACTGACCCAGCAGAACTGTTTCCATTATCAAATGTGCAACATGTAATTGCAAAAAAGCTCTTTGTACTGCACCACGTGCTTAAAACACAGCATTTTATTTTATTTTCTATTATTCTGTCTCACTTTGATTTTCAAATGACATTTTGAAATGCATGGAATTTGGACATATGATGGCACTGTTGTGTAAACACTAAACTCTGTTTAGTGATTACATGCCCCTTGCATTGCATGGTTTTGTTTTTCAGAAGAAAAACACAAACAAAACCCCCAAGAAAAGTAATCTGTACATTTTGTTAAAAAAAAAAAAATTCCACAGGTATCTATTTTCATCTGATTGATGGCTTTCAACCTCATTTTTTGACAAATGTCTTGATGTCTTTATTTTTTTAATATTGACAGTTCTTTCAGGCTTTTTTTCTTCTGTTTTTTGAAACTGTAAGATGGAGTCTTTGTCGGGTTTTTGGTTTGGTTTTTTTTGTTGTTGTTTGGGTTTTTGTGTGTGTGTGTTTTTTTTTTTTTCCTTTCTTTGTTTTTTGATTGTTTACTATCAGCGTACTCACTTCTGGCAACTCATGGAGGCTGATTCCAAAGCCAAATTTCCTAAATAGTTTTCCCAGCAGAACTCTGGGCCTACGAGTATGTGTGAACAACCCGGTGGGATTTTGTAGCCTCTGGGGCCCCAAAAAAACCAACTTTCAGTCTTACTGTTCAAGAATGATAATAGAGGTATACACTGCAGGAAGCCAGATAGAGGGCTTCCTGCCTCCTTTACAGGAGCAATAAATGGGACACCAAAGTTCAGGGGAACTGGGAAAGTCAAGTAAAAGGAAACTGTGTCCTTTCATTTTTCAAGCTAGCTGAAGCCGGTAAAGTCTGAGTGGATTGTTTTTGCTTCAGAATCCTCATTAGAAAATAAAATCCAGCTTAAAAGAAAAAATTTTGGGATTCATGGTTCTCAGAAACTTTTGATCTGTTCTTTGAGTCATTTCACATGACTTGACACTGCTGTGTCAACAGCAGTAGCAGACACAGATGACTCAGTTTGCAGTACTTTGTGTTTGTTTCCCTCCAAGGAAACAAGAGGCAAGTATAAATAGTGTTCCTGTCCTCTTTAGTTGATAGCATGCAAACCTTTTTTTTAATTATTTTACTTTTTACCTATGTTACCAGTTGCCCTCTAGAAGCTTAGCTTAGTGTTTATATCTGCAGTCATTAGAGTGTCATTTTCTGGTCAATATGTGGTTTTTTCTGGTGTTTAATTGCTTGTCTGGAAGATGACACAAACAATTACTCTCTTAAAACTATTATGAAATTACAGAACGAGACAGGTATGAGTAACAACTCAAGAAGCAGTTAGAGTTACACAGGACTACAAAGCAAGCAGGAATCAGCAATCTTATGATTTTAAAAGATCCAGAGAACACAAAGCATAAGTAGAAACATGGTTCATGAGTGAAGTGATCTTTCCACCCTTCTAAGCTGAGATACTGTGTCCGTTTTTGAGTGCTGTTTGACCCTCCAGCTCTGGTTGCAACCAGAAGTGACAGAAATAGCTGTAGGTGTGTGATTCTCTGAGAAAATGACATCAAAGGAGGGGAAATTGCATAACCATCAGTGTCAAAAGTTCTGAATGAAGAATGAGGACTGATGATTCTCAGAAACTGCTGTGATGGGAAAAAACCAGTCCTCAGTGCACAGTTCATTCAAGCAGATGTTTTTGCTGATCACTTTTTTCCTGAATCTGAGTGGAAGAAAGCAAAGACAACACACCTCAAGTTCAGTTCCATCAAGGATAACAATTCATTCTCTGTGTGAATCCATTTTTTATTTTCCTTTATTTTCAGTTTAAGTTCTTTTCAGGTTATCATGACCTTTATTATAGGAGCAGTGTGACAGAGATTTGCTTTAATCTGTACTCCCTCTAATATTTTTATTACAACAATGACTTTTACTTTGGATAGGAAATTCCCACCCTACAAAAAAAAATCCCAGCCAAAACATCTGTTGTTATATGACACTGCTTCTTTGCTTGAGAATTTTATTTTGTCGTCTCTGCTGCACCGTTTTTCCCATGTTTCATTGTATTTGTGTATGTGTTTGTGGACGCATGATGGCCTTTATTTCAAAACCTTGATTAAGCAGGGTGAACTGGGTTTGTTTCTCAGGTATGTTCTGGCAACCTTCCTAAATTCGTTTCATTTGGCATTTAATCTCCTGCAGCTCCTATGAAGTGGAATGAAGATTATTGCTGCCCTTATGTTTTTTTCTTATTGGATACCTTCACCCCCCCCCCCAATGTACTTCAAACTTTGAAATTTCCCTAGATGGAAAGAAATTATTTTACTCTTCTATTTAGTATCCTCTTTGTGTGTTCTTATTACTCAGATGATGTAGCTAGGCCTTGCTCTTTAACAGTGTAGTTATCTAGGTTTTAAGAGTTGTTTTCCTTACTTCTCCGGTTCTGCTCCAATAAAAAAGCAATTCAGTTGAGCCAGAAGTGAAGAGTTAACACTTCATTAGTTACCTCTTCATTAAGAGAGTTAACCTATTCATGTGTGAGGAGTTAACACAACAAGTGAAAGTCTTTTCCAAGGCTTTCCAGACATGTCGTCTCAAGAGATCCAATGTAGAATATGTAGTCCATACACTTGTTTCCTCGTATTGTGTCTGGTCTCCAAATAAGGCTTCAAAGTCACGTTTACTGTATTTGTTTCCATTCAGGTTGTGCTCTTGATAATCATTCTTAAATGCTTGGAAATGTAACTTAATCTCTCCATGATGTTTTTCTACTTACACGGTGAAAAAGAACACTAATGAGTTTCCTGTAGCTGTTGGAGATTAGTTAGTATCACAAAATTTATCACTGGATACAAAATGCCCAAATAAGCTTGACAAAGTAGCCTCTATCTCTTAAAAACTCTGTGCTTCACAAAAATGTGCTGCAGTGAAAATTATGATGCTTTTACCAGACAGTTAGAATCAAAGGCCTTTTTTATGTCTTCCTAAAGAGGATGAGTTACCACACCAGTAAGGAACTACTCAGTTCACTAAAAAATCAGAAGAGAAATATACCTATAAGTGTCAAATTGTTAAATATTCCCCTAACTAAATATTTTTTTTTTTTTTGGAACCATCACATTGTACTATAACTGAATGTATGCTTTTATTTTCAGCCTGGTTTCCCAAGAAAAAGCAATGTTTGTGGGAATGAACTCTGTGCCTTTGGTTCCTCATAATGAGTTTTAAATGTGTTAACCAATCCCTTCTGCTTTGCTGTTTCTCTTCTCTTGTATTTCCTTTGGCTCTCATACCACAAATCAGAAAACGTAAGGGTTTCTTTGGCAAAAAACCTCTGTTCATTTATATGATATCTTATTTGATGTTTAGTTTGCTAGACAGACCACATGTTCTATAATGACCACAATGTTCTATAATGACCATATATAAAACCAAATCTGAGGGTGTAAGCAAATAGCTCGTTATTTTAGGGTATCACTAAAACAGAATTTTGAAAATTATGATGTTCAGAGAGAACTGACTATCAGTATTCTGGGAGCCAGTCTTCAATAAATGTAACATTTAGAATCAGTAGAAACAACCTAAACTCCTTAGTCAACACTTGTACAAATATGCCCCTGTATAAATTTATGGAATTGATCATTTTAACCTTTTCTAAAGCCTTTCTATAAAGGAAATCTTCAATTTTTCCAGTGTGAGATCTGTTACCAAACATGAGTTCTCTCAGATTCATGCTTTTATCTTTCCTGTTTGCATTGTTAGGTTTATGATCTCACAGATAGGAATGATTGTAAAAGTCTAAGGTGGGTTGAGATTTTCAAGTTTAGAGGCCTATTCTATCATTATTATATTTTGTCAATATTTTAGGAAATACAAATAAGAATAGGATTTAACATCTACTTGGCTCTTACTGCTCCAAGACAGTAAATTCTGGGAATTATTCACCCATAATTTTATTCTGTATTTGTAAAGTTAGTTCTAAGACATGCATTTTTAATAAAACTACTCTCCTTGTTCTAGATACTTTTTGTTAAAAGCACAAAAAAGACTTTTCTTTTAAAAAGTTTTTTATTATTACTATTATTATTTTTATCCCTGTTGTATCTACACATTTTTTCCTAAAGGCTATTTTTCTGGTTTAATGTAATGTGAAAAATTTAATAGAAACCTGATTAATATTGCAATTTTCAATTTCAAAACTGTTTTTCAACAGGTTTTGTAATGAAAAAAGTAAAAGAAGAAAAAACCCCCAACATGCCATATTAATGTACTGCTCAGTAGTAGTCTTACCTGTTGTGGTAAAAGAATAAACATATTGCTTATTTTTCAATTAATACTGATTAACTAAATAATATTAAAGGAATGGTTTAGATAATGAACAAAATTCATAAATTTTGACAGAGTAGCTGGTGCTTGAATAAGAATTAGGGCCAGTTACAGCAGAGAACAATTGACTAACATCTTGTTATTGTATATGATGTTTTTGCAAAGTGATCTTGGAAAGTGAATAACGTCACTTTCATATTAATGAAATACAGAAAAGGCAGAACAGATCTAGATCTATGATCTGACAAGCATGGTTGTTTGGGGGTTTAATCTTTAAGGGACACAGAACAAAGGATTATGAAAATAGCAATAAAAAAATGAAAGAAACAATGTTCTGTTAGAGATGCAGTCTGACAAATCTCATAGATGTGTATCGTTTCATTTTGAGAGCTAAAGAAGACTGGATTTTACCATTTAAAACATATATTTCTTAAAAATTTACTTAAAAAAATAAAAACTTTCCTTCCTATGCAGAGTTGGATTTTTTTAAAATTTATGTCCATAGTGTGGTCCAGAGGTTTGATAGCTTTGATTCACCACACTGCTGTCTTTAGAAAGCATATCCAAGTCTGTAATTTGAAGGCTGGTTGTTCTGTCCAAGTATGAGACTTTCTTTGTTTTGTCCTAGTCATGTTCTCCACCTCTGTATTCTTCCATGCTTTGGGAATATTTTTATTGGCAGTGCACACTCTGGGTTTGTTTGTTTTGTTTTGTATTGTTATTCATGTTCTATTATTCACAAATTTCTCAATGCGTGACAGTTTTGCACTTCACAGAATCACAGAATCATTAACTTTGGAAAAGACTTTCAATATCATCTAGTCCACTTATGAACCTAACACCATCATCAGCCCTACACCATATTCACAAGTGCCATATAAAGATGCCTCTTCAACATCTTTTATAATAAACTTGTGTTGAATAATGTTTGTTGGACTTATATTTTCAAATACTATTCTAAAATAACACACATTCTGTAAAAAACAAAACAAAAAACCAAAACAACAACAAAACACACAAACAAAAAACCACCATACCAAACACTCAAACCTCTGATTTTTCTTTCCTAAGTAAAACGTGCTACTGCATTGCATACTGCAAACTATTGGAAACACATTTAAACACATTTTCAGTTTAGTCCTTTCCTAATAAGCAAAAGTAACAGACATCTTTAAGTACTTTAATTCAACGTCCCTACACCAGGGTCCCTAGAGAATTCAAAAGAATTCTCACATCTGCCTACTTTTGTCAGTGATGACAATTCACTTGTCCTCATTTATACATTTTGTTATGCACCTACCTAGATTAGGGGCTAAGGTCTTGCTCTAGAGTTTTCTGTAGTCTGTTAAAGTAAATGGCCAGTCTCTTCGTGAACGAAGAACCGGGGAAGGTCTTTCCACCTTCCAGCCTGCGCATTGGATTTTTTAGGTGAGACACAGCGTGCGCGGAACTGAGCCCACCCTTTAATCCTGAGGTTCATCTGCCGGGGCCAAGCACGCTTGGACGGTGGCAGCGAGGTCCTCAGGACGTAGATGGATTGCCTTACAGGGCTAACGAGCTCCATCTGCCCGGGGAGGGGCCCCGACCGGGAATCGAACCCGGGTCTCTGCAGTGACAGTGCAGTGTGTTTTCCTCTACACCACCGGGGGCTCCCAGTAGTCTGTTAAAGACAACTAAAGAGAATGCTGTGTAGTCCCAATTCAGTGGTTTCTCCAGAAGCAGAAGTACAAGTGCCTGCTGGATACCCATAAAACATTGGCCAGTTCTCAGGGTTACGTGCTGGGAAGAAGATTCATGCTTAGTTTTCTGCTTTGGGTGATTTGATAAATATGCATCTTTAAATAAGCTGACAATAATAACTTTGTGACTAACGTTGACTGAACATTTTTATCTTAATTTAGTTTAAGTCATTTTTCAGTTGATTTTCATAGGTCAAAATACTGTGTTTCACTTTGATGCATTCACAAATTTAGTCTTTAAAAGCTCCTGTAACTATTTATGCAAGTATCTTTAACAAAAATAAATTTTGTTAGTCAAATTTTAGTTCAAGAATCACATTAGAATTTTAACCATTATTTGTTACATCCATGAATAACAAGTAGTTTTTGTTACACAGTGAGTTGGAATACCTAACTACTGTCTTAATTAGTGATCATGTTTTGTTAGTTACTTGATATCTGGTATTCCTCAAAAAAAAAAAAAAAAAAAAATCTGATCTTACTCTGCTTTAGTTGTTTGGCCTTCTGCTCCAAGCCAGTTAGCTCTGTTCTTAAACTCAGACAAAGTAATTACTGCATAAAAAATTTAAGCCACAAGGAGTCAATGTGTTTTGTTGAGTTTTTGCAGTCACTTTCAAGATAATTTCTTGCAAAGTGCAGCCATAACGAAATCTAGGGCAACTGTATAATAATGACTTCTCAATAAAAAAATCTGAGTAGATCTAAGTATAAAGGTTTCTTCCAGGAAATATTTATTTATTAAAAGTTAAGGTAAGAGACAATATTTCTAGTTTCCATCTTTTTTTTTTTTTTGGGGGGGGGGGGCTTGTTTATTTGTTTGGATTTAATATGTTCTCTGGCCAAGAAAGAATGCTATAATTTTACAGAGTGGAGGAAATTTATTTTAGTGTAGAAGAGCCAGAAGGCCGAATGCACATGCTTCAAGTTCCATTTTTGTCTTCCTCTGAGTGCTTAATGAGACAGCAGGAGGTAGACTTTCTGACGATATTTCCAACTGACAGTGTATTCAACACTAACAGGAGATTCTATGTTTGTACTCATGGGCAAAATCAATGTTTGTTTGTTGTGGTACTTATCTAGCCTTGTCCCTAAGCACTTGAAAAGTGGGGGTGAGTATATAGTTTCTGTTTGTTTTCTCTGTTGGCCTTTTGCAGAATGATAGAAAAGTATGCCAGGGAAAAACCTTGAGAGCTGAAGCAGTTCACTGCAAATGCCAGGATTACGTATACTAAGATCATACCACAGCAGGTATAACCTCTTCCTAAAAACCTGAAAAATGAGATTTCACGGCGCCTCTAGAATACCTATTGGTGTGTTTCAGGGAAGGAACAAATGTACAAACTAACATAAATAGTTTTTACTACAAGTTATGCTGATTCCTTCTCATTCTACTTCCAGACAATTGGAAAACAATCGATTGTCCCTCTCTTAATGGCGGCACTTAGTTATTAGAAGATTGTTATCACTGTCCTTCCTTCCTCAATCCTCTCTATTCTAGACTAAACAAAGTCTTTCAGTGTCCTTAGGAGGTTATTTTTCTAAACCCCTAATTATTCTTGCAACCGTCACCACGGAATCTTTCCAGTTTGATTTTCCTCTTTTAACATCCCAAAGCTGGATTAAAAACCTCATTTGCTCTCTATGGTTTTATGACTTTACTACCAATTCTCCATTTTTTTGTCCTTTTTATTTCTTCTTCAGTTTGAATAAATGGAATTACTTAATTCCAAACTGTAAATTTTATATTCTAAAAGATTAGCAGTATTCAATCAACATCTTTACAGACTCTTAACTTGCTCTTTACAGTGTTTTGTTTCCTTTTGTTTAGTATTTTCTTGGCTCTAGTAGAACTGGTGTTGTAACTGAGTGACTAATAATTTTAAGACAAAATGTCCACCAGTCTATTATCTTCATTAAGCTGAACCTGGTGGAAGTTAAAGCAGCTGATAAGCTTTATATGACATCTTTGGAGAGTAAGAGAGCAAAGATCTGTTTTGTTATTTTATTTTTGTGCTTCTAGTACATTAATAGTACTTTACTCATCCCACATTGAGTACTAAGAAGCTTCTTGAGAAATGAAAAATGTAGTCCACATTAATATCTTACTTGCATAAATTTATAAGGCATTTATTTTTATTTGGTTCTCCAAATATGAATTTGAAAGCATAATTTTTAATAAGTAGAACATTTAAATTGAACATTTTAATATGGAAGGTGTATTTTCATCTTTGATTCACATTTAAATGATAGTATAAGGCTGTGTGGTTTGGTTTCTTGTTGTTTGGTAAATACTTTTCCTTCTTTCAAAAAATTTAAGATTTGAACACTCATCTTTCAGAAAATTGCTAATTTCACCTTTGTTTTCTGTTTTGAATTTTCTGTTCTTAATACTCATGGTACAAAGAGCTAAATCACGAGACTACCCTACAAATTCTGGTATCTAAATATAAAATCAAATCTTATTTCATTAACATAAATTCAGAAATAACACTGAAATAATTTTCTCATGATTGGATCTCTAAGACTGATAAAATAGCATCATATTTACACGGGACGTGTAACAATTGACTTCTCCAGTAGAGCTTTGTGGCACTTTATTTTCCTAACATGTTAACTTATAGTAAACATAAGTCAAGATCTACTGAATGTATGTCCTCTTTCTTATTGGTATGTTTTCCATTATATTAATATTTCACATTTGGATTAATTTATTGTACTTAATGTTAGAGCTTTGTGCTCAGCTCTGTATGGGAGTTAGTCTCTCCAGGCTACACTTATCATCAGTATAAAGAGTGAAGTATTTGGCTGAGCTGACTAATTTGTCTAATCCTAAAGCAAATGGCCAGCATGGGTTAGATGGTCAAACCTTTCTTCAGCATTAAGTGAATTTTTTTTTTTTTTTTAATCTCTGGAATTCACATCATTTCAACTAATAGCTTACCTGTTGCACAATCAGTGTATGCAGGTGCAGACTTCTCATTACAAGGGAAGAAAGAACATAAGCTGTATTCTAAAACCTAGCCCAGAGAAGGACTGCCACTATATCTGTTAAACAGAAGGAACTTTCCTTTGCATTCTGACCCTGTCTTCCTCAGGGAAGGTAATATTTAAATTTGCGGTTGTACTGATTAATCAAATTATTCCATGTAACTCCCTATTTAACCTCAAAGAATCTGTAGTGCTTTAAGAGAGTTCTGACAGAAGCTGATGATAGTTTTTGCATATGTTATCCAAGTAATTTTACAGAGAGCTACCACTGAGATAATTTTTCTCAGCTTGTATGCAACATGTGACAGATGTTTTTTAGAGGCAAGATACTTGATAACAACTATTCTACTCCTATCTAAAAGGAAATTAGGTTTGTTTAATGTGATTGGACTGCAGGTTCAATTGTCCAAACTTACTTTTTGAGGCAGACTTCCTGACTGGCCCGATTGCTTCCTTGCTTATATACACTTGTCAAAGAACAGATGTTGACTGACCTTCTTTTTTCTCTTCTTATTTAAGTTATTCACAGGTATAATATTTGGAATGCTAAGAGTAGAATGAAGTCTGGAGGGCACCTATTAGTGATTCTTTTCTACACATAAAATTTGCAGAAAAACATAGTCTTAGAGTAAGCTTGACAAGGATAACTTTTTGTTCACTGGGTGCATTCTACAGTGACCTCCAGGAAGAAAAAGATATCTTGGATTTTCAAGATGTTGCAAAAGCCCTGTACCCCTCAGGGTTATATTTTGAAATATGTGATATCAGAAGATCTTTTAAGTATGTAGCATGTAGCAATTCTTCCTTAAAAAAAACAATTTTAAAGATATCACACTTATTGTAATCATTTTGTACATCTTCAGTGGGGAAAAATAGCATAAACACATTGTGAATACAAATATTTGTAAATATGTGCCTTCTATTTTACCAACAAAATCAGCATCAGAACAAATGAGATCCTGTAATTGATAAGTTAATCAAACATAATAACAGTATGAGAAGACAAGTGTTGCAGTGATAAACTGGAAAATTCCCTGCAATTCCTGTGAAATGATTTAGTTTTTTTCTCAAACTTGTGCAGTTTAGAAAGTTTCTAATGATATTTTGCCCTCTTGTAAAAGTTTCTAGGGAAAGGAATTCAAGTTGTTAACTTGTAAACAATAGAGCATGTAAACATTCACAGTAATTTCCAAAAGCAATAGTATTCCAGGAAGTCTATATAAGCAACTGCTAAATCAGTCTTATTGGTACATTAAACAAGTGTTCTGTTTTTGGCTACTTAAAGCAAAGCTGCCCAGCTTTATCAACTGCAAAATGAAGTTGTATAAAAAGTTGTATAATTTTTTTTATTATTTTGCTTCAGAAATTTAAGAAAATAGGTATATTTTTAAATTTTTTTCTTTTTAATTTAAAAAGTAACTACAACAGGCAGCACAATGACATATTAAATTTCCCATATAATGTTACTTTTACATATAGACCTTCATTCTCAGGCTTTATGCTGTTAAACAAAGATGAAGTTTGTCAGGAGTGCTTTATCAGTCCCGCTTTATAATCCAGGAAACTTGCTTCTCAAGCTGTACCTAAAAGAAAAGTTTCCAAGTATATATGTAAAATACTTGGTGAATTACCTAGGAATTAACTCTTTATGGCCAAGGGGTGGTTCCCTGTGGCACAAGTCCACTATGTAGAGGATGTTGTTGTGTTCTGACTCCCCAAGCAGATGGAGCTCGTTAGCCCTGTAAGGCAATCCATCTACGTCCTGAGGACCTCGCTGCCACTGTCCAAGCATGCTTGGCCCCGGCAGATGAACCTCAGGATTAAAGGGTGGGCTCAGTTCCGCGCACACTGTGTCTCACCTAAAAAATCCAATGCGCAGGCTGGAAGGTGTAAAAGACCTTCCCCGGTTCTTCGTTCGCGAAGACTGGCCATTAATATTATTTCTAAGGAGATTCTGACCATTTTACTCAGAAGAGAGACCAAGCCATCACACTAAAACATTTTGGGGGCCATGAGGATAGAAGAAATATGGAAGTGATATGAAGAAAATCTCTTGGTTTTTAAAGGTGCCAGTGATCTATTTTTACATGAATAATACAACTCTCAAGAACAGAAAATGAAATTCTACCTGCCCAGGAAACATTCTAACAATAAAACTGAAGTGATATACTTTGTCTTACTTTCACAAAGTTTAAGAAATCTCCCTTGCAAAATAGAATTCAAAAGAACAGAATAAAAGGAGATTTGCTTTCAGTCCAAGGCATACACTCACTAAATGAAAGAAAATCCAAATGTTACCACTGAGTCAGCAGAGGATGCCTTTGCAACAACCTGATACTGTTTCAAGTGTCCCTGGGAGTAGAATATGCTTTTTTCAATTCAATCTTTTCACTTGCTGTGGATTTTTTGCATTTCACTGAGCTAGATATGAAAAAAATAAAAATGACTTTACTTTGTATGTGGAGCCCTGGAGTCTAATCTGGTCTACTGGCTGTTTGGTGGTTTACTCAGAGCAAAACAGAATCATAAAGGAAAACCTGTCTCCTAACAATGGTCTAAGTGCCTCATGACATGGTGACCAGGGAACTCTCCTGGCACGTTGAAAATGTAAGTTCAGCTGTTTCTAGGACAACTGGTATGAACACAGACAACCAAACCTGCTCCTTGGTGAGCCTCTCTCTTCTTAAGAGCAAAGCAGCTAAAATTGGTAGTCATTTTAATCCGTAGTCATTGTCTCCTGTGGTGCGAGTTGCTGGTATGGTTTGCTTTACAACAGAAGAAGTGGGATAAGTAACAGTATTGAGTGCTTTGTCTTTTTCTTTTTTTTTTTTTTTTTTCTTTTAGGCTGATGGTTCTGCTAAGGTTGTGATTTGTTCACTGGATAAAAAGATTAAAGCAGTGAGTAGGATTGAGGATTTATATTAATGCAGAATCAATACTGCACTATAAATCAAAATTCATTGGACTGAGGATTGAGTATTTTATAAATTTTAGTGATTCCCTCTTGTAAACAGTTTTCCTATCTTGATTATGTATAATGCTGTTGATCTACTGACCCATGCCATCATATAAAATTAGTTTAACATACTGTGTAGAATCACTATAATATTCTAATGCAGCTCAGATCTATCTTTGATAATACACTACTATTATGCTCCTGTCCAGCAGCACAAATAGTTGGGGTGGGTAGTGTGAGAGCAAGAATAACTCCTGACTCTACAGATGGATTCACAAGTGTGGACCTCTCATGGGTTTACTAGCAGGGGGAGGGCTACAAGAATGATTTCAGTTAGAAGGGATCTTTGAGAAAAACTGCCAACCCTGTTGGGATGGTTTTGAAGCTTCACCGGAGCAGATCTTACTGCATATTTGAGACTACAGCATACAAATGGTTTGCAAATCCCTTTATGTACAGGCAGAATTTGAGTAAGCCATAAATATTCCTTTATTTTTAATTATTCTTAAGATTTTTACAGCTCTGTGTCATTATAAAAAATCAGTTTGTTTGAATCACTACCCACAGAAGCCTAAAATCTCTTCATCATATCTTCTTTCAAGAGATTTAGCATGTCTTCTAATCTAGCGTGGCTTTGGCACAGTCAGAACCCTATGCTGTTTAAGACTGAATGTGCTTGCAGATAAAGCATTTTCACAGTTTCATATTCATCTATAATAAGGCTATTAGATGAACTCATTTGCTTAGTGCCAGAATTTTAAATACTTCTGCATCTGTTGATCATATGTGCACATGAAACCTTTTTTTCATTATAGAAAGTAGCCATGAGCTCTCCCTTTCTCTTACCCTGTCTTCTGTCTCTCCTCACTTTACAAATATTGTGTATGTGACTATTCGGTAAAATGCATCCAAAAATGTCAGTGGAAAAAAGTAATAGTTTTTCACTCTAAGTATATATAAAATAGGTTTATTATTTCACAGAGAAGAAAACTTGAGACTTCCTCCGGGAAAGGACTGTGAGTGCCTTATAGAGCAGGAAGACTTTCCCATTGTTCTGTGGATAGAGACAAGCAACATAGAGCTTCAGCTAAAACCTGTGTCTCATATTCTTCCAGTTCTACATTCAGTGTAAGGAGTTTTGTTAATTTATGTTATGTATAAAGACATGCCTTTATTCTTGTTCTCCTATCCACATGTTGTTTATTTTACTGGATTCTGCACATTAATTCTGCTGATGGCCCTCGTTATTTTCAGTGCTCCTAAGGACTTTAAAACAATGAAAACAACAAACCTCAACAAACCAAAAAGTTTTAGAAAGAGAGATGGATCTCTTAGGTGAGTTGTACAACATAGGCTGTTTATCGAACTATGAATTAAATGTAAGTGTGGTCTAGATCCTAACTGGACTGTTCCTTGTATACTTACTGTCTAGAGAATGAGCAATAGAATCAGTAGAGTAGTTTGCAAAATTTTTGTTTTTATATTACATTTGGTTTACAAAAAGAAATATCTATCTTTCCACTTTTTAGCATGCCACTGAATTTTGACACAACTGAATCGTGCTGATGGGAAAGTGAACATTGTAATGCATGAAGGAGGGGCTTACAGCAAACTAAGGCATTTGACTACTATGCATGTATTTCTGGTTTGCTGAAAATGATTGATGATAATTCCTTTTTAAATGACAAGAGTAGAAGGCTTTATATTTTACAGTTAGCAGGCCAGTCAGATGGCAAGGATGCTTTTCATCTGACAGATCTCTAGGTACAAGTGTTCTGTCACCCAAAGTTACAAGCAAGTGAGCGCTGGAGGGTATAGATGATCTGTAGTCTTTGATGTACATGGACTTGCTGATGTGACTACTTAGAAGCCACTAAAAATTAGAAGCAGGATACTCTATATAAAACGGTACCAGAGTTTTATGTTTCATCTGCAGCCCAGGCTCTGGGCCTAAAAGTGCAGTTGCAAGTACGGCTCAAGGTATCCTATTACTTTTTTACACTTGTAGGATTATGGTCTGACACAAAAATGGAGAGTGAGCTATAGCTAGTGATAACAGACAATATGCAGGGTAAGCAGTGTTTGAGCTCAGCTCTGAATGGCCTACACTGCGTAAGGAACTGCTGTCTCCAGTAGCTGAGGAACTCAGTCTTATTCATTGCTGCTCATAATAGCTTTTCATTCTGTGCACACATCAAATAACAAAATATTCCCCGTTATGTGGTAATTTATAATGCGTAGAGAACCCATTAACGTCTCAGTGACTGACTGAGACACTCTTCGAAATACTGGCTTTGATGTACTGTGTTTCATAAATGTGCATTCTGGAGTGCAATGCATCGCAGAGACCATTTGAATAATAGGGATAGGGTTTAGTGCCTTTTTTGTGTATTCTAATGCTTATTATTGTAGTACTCAAATACTTTATGGCCAGGAAAATGGCCTACAATCAGTGGCCCTTCATCCTGTATTCACTCAGAGTATGTACTCCTTCTTAGAGCTGTATCTGGCCTGCTGTGGAAGACCTTGTTAAACAAAAAACAGGACCATGATCTAACCTCTGCTGCTGATTAGCTCCTACCCTGAAAACTGGTAGCTGTAGCAAGATTTTATTCCATATTGTTTCCTTCAGTAGTCCAAACCAGAGTCAGGGCTGGGTTACTTACTGAGCCACATGGATGGTAAGAGCCTCAGTGTCTGAGCTTGTTCCCTGATCTTTTATCTAGAAGAGTAGGTATGAACTTGAATGCTTGTAGGAGAGACTGACAGGGATACCTGACCCTGTCTTGACTTGTACGTACATATGCATGCGTCTATGTTAATTTTGTTGATTTTCTTCTGTTTTAACATTTTCATGTTTTTCATTATTAATAACTAAAGCCAAATTGAGATAGCCAGGAAGCTATTACATTTTCTCTCCCCTCTTTTGATCTTAGACGGAAATGTATTTCCCATATGATATAATACATGAAAAGTTTTCATATTTTTAAAATTAATAATTTTTTTCAATTATAAATTTGGAAAATATAATCTAAAAATACTTTTTTAAAAAAAGCTGTGTACTGCTATACTGCAAATTCAAAAAGATGAGTAATTTTTATGTCACTGACTACTCATTTTGTGGCAGGAACAGCCTTGTTTTTGTTTGATTTTCACTTGGCATATATTTGGCAAGAAAGATGCCTCTGGATAAAAATTCAGTTTGAAATAAACACTTTGTAGCTGTATGGTCTAAACATGCACCTATGAACCTTCCTAAGAGAATTCTCTGGATATTGGTAAAAGATGATCAATAATTTTTGTCAGCCCTAAATCTTCATGGGAATATGTTACACTAGAAGAAAGTTAATGATGTAATTAGAATATGAAATTAGATGATAAACTGAAGAGTATTAAAAGACCGAAATTTTATACAAGAAAAAGCAGAAAGGCAAAAGATTGAGAAATCTTTTTGCAAGTGACTTCATGTTTTTCCTGTCCATGAACATATGGAAAATATAAAACTTAGAAAATGTGATTATCCAAATAAGAGAAATTCTCTCCCTCAGCTCTAAAAGTGGGATTATTACTTCAAGTCTAGATGTAAACCATACTCATAATAATGTAACTCTGATCAATTTATAACACAGCTTTCCACTGAAGCTGTAAAAACAAAGCCAAAGTCACTGGGAATTTTGGAGTGCTCTGTTTTATCAGTCCCAAATTTTTAAAACTCTCATTGGGGACTTAAAATTAGTGAGTCAAAAAGATAATTTTGACTTGTCTTTTAATAAATTTTTATTTTACTCCTATCACAGTACATTTTTCCATTTATATTGCATTTGTAAGCTTTTCACTGAAACTGGTGAACTAGGGGTTTTTTGAGTGACCTACCTGACTGAAAGAAAAAAACTCGTTCACTTGCCTTCCGAGAGCTGAACTTTTACCTATTTGAAGTAAATAGTGTTAGACTATTGATGAAAGAATAATAGTTAATAACATTTGGAATTTGAGTAATATTAATGCTATTTATGAATGTACAGAGTGGACCAAATTGGAAATTTAGAAATCTACTTGCACAAGTATAGAATTCCTAGTATAAAACCTAAGTAAATGACTTACAGCTTGCTTCAGAAAAAATTCTGTATGCATGTTTGATGTTCTGGCAAGTGCTATAGGATTAGATGGCATTGACCACTGTATATTACAGGCATATGTGCATATAGCTATGTTCAGGTTAGCTTGATAAATGCGGGAGTGCATGTCTTTTAGTGTTAAATATTTCACTAAAATGACCAATCTATTTTGGATTCTGAAACTCGGAGTACAGATTTGATTCCAGACCTGTTGTGGTCAATGGAAGCTTCTCCAGCCTTAAGGCTTGAGATGGGTTTCAATATAAACGTCCAGCTGAAGGAATTTTTAGCAATGTCAAGATAACACAGCAATAATATTTACTGTTACTTTTCAAAGCAGTTTTGCATAAAAGACTTGAGGGCATTCTTTAGGCAAGATTTTTGTGAAATTAAGGAAACAGTTGAAACTTCACTCATTGCCTTTCTAGTTCCTGAAGGGTATGTATGTCACCTTCTGGGCAGTTACTTTAGCCATGCTAAAGTATTTCACAACCAAAAAAAAATGGAAACCGGGCTAGCAGGAATGTTCTCTCTTATGAGATTTGCCTGTAGAAGTCATGTTTCCTACCTACTGAAGTAAAAAGTTAATTTGAGATTAATTTGTATTTAAACAAATGGACTTGGTTCAAGTTAGACAAAGAAGACAAGTTCCCCCATAGTTTCTAGGCTATCTCTGAACTTTCTGTTCCAGGGGTGTTGAACACAAACCCTCTATACTCAGTCTGATAGCCACAGTTTACAATGAGCAAACTCTCCTCTTCTTCAAATTCATGGGTATAGCACCTGACCAGTGATATTCAGGAGAATTAACTTCTGTCACCAGCTCTAATACTGGCCTACTGTGACCCTGTGAAAAACTGTGTTCTACTGTTCCCATGAGCAAAAAAGAAGTAAGAATACTTCCTTATTTCCTTCCAAAGTTAAATCTTTTTCCTGCTACTCTGTTTTCAGTTAAAAAAAAAAAAAGAGAGAGAGAGAGAGAATAGTCTTTATTTTGGAAGCTTTCTTCCATAATTACAGGTGATAATTTTCAGTGGCAGATGTAGATGTGCCACTTCAGTTACTGAACATCTGTTCAAAAACTACAGGATATTAGTTGTTACTGAAGGGAAGGGAAAATAAATGTAGATGCTTGTGTGTAAGTCATACTCAGTTCAGTGGAAAAAACAGATATAAATGTATTTCAGTCAAGTTTTCAATGATTCTTATCTCTTCCCCATACAAATTTGGAAATTCAGGGTGTTGTTTATGGAAGTACTGAATACTCCATGGAAAAAAACAGATAATTTGCTGGATTGCAATTTATTATATTCTCAAACCCTTTTTATTTCAAAAAGAAAGTGGAAAGTTTTAATTTTTTTTTTTTTTTAATAAATTCAAATATGCCCTTTGAAACAGGTTTTGGATAAATTATTTCAAGTGGCCCTAAGAGTAATGCAGGCTACCTATTACAAAAATATAAAAGCTTCTTCTCGCTATCCCTTCTCATTTTCCTCACATTCCCTTCTCTACCCTCTGCTTCCAAGAAGGTCCAGTTTCTGTGTTACATTACCATAAAAATAGCAAAATATATAGGCAAAATACATATTTATTTAACTGCCTTATTTTTACTAAGATTAAGATTTTATTCACTGAACTGTTGAGTGTGGGATATATGGTTAAAAGTACAAGAATGTTACTTCCTACTATTTTTATTTTTCCTTTCTAAGAGAATTACAAAGCAATTTAAGGAACAGGAAAAACAGTTGAAACACAAAATGAGATTTTATTTGTTTAAAGGCAAATTTAAAGATGGCTTGCACTAAGGTTTTACATGAAGCTTTAAAAGTACAAGAAAGTCCTTTCTTATAACAGATGGCAAGTTGATATGCTCATACCTATACTTACAAATGGCTAGGCAGTTCCCTTATTCTTTAAATAGTAATGAATCTTGTATGTATGGCATAATTTTCCTTAGTATATCATTAGATATTTCATTGGAATAAGCATTTCAAGTAATTTAATTTCCCTAAAAGCAAAATTTTTTGCAAGAGACTGTCATCATGTCTCGGAGTGCAGCCTAGTGGAGACCTGCTTTACTGAATGAGACCTGTTTTACTGAAAGCTTTGACAAGAGTTGTCATTATACCAAATAATTATAGTTCATCACAGACATCTCCAGAAATGCTCTATTTGCCCCTGTTAAGTTCCAGTTCTCAGTGCACTCTGGCCTGAGATTACATATGGGTATTATTCAAGACCAATACTATCTTTATGGGTATTATTGAAGACCAATATTTTCTGCAGAAAATCTGAAAGAAAATGCATCCAAGTTGAAACTTTTGAAAAAAGCTGCTAGATGGAGAAAAATGACATTGAATAGAGCAGCATATTTTGAGAATGTAGGATCTGGAAAAAAACATCACTAGGACCTAAAACCAGGACACCCTGCAATGTATTTCTGTTTAGCTGAACATCTGAACTACTTCTCCAAGAACTCTGGAAAATTTCCCTCTTTTCCTGGACTGAAACCTTGCAGGGAGAGACACACGTTATGATGACAATGGGACAACAACTGCATCTTCCTGCTTCCTACTCTTTTGTCCTTTTTCAGTACCATCATCCACTACCACACTTAACACTAACAATATTTTATTATTCTGGAAAAATTTCCTATCTAGGTATATTCAGGTACAGATATACCTGGTTCATGTTTGTTTAATGCACTAATTAGTGTGATCTAAGTAGTGGACAAAATTCTCTGAATTCTGGTATGTCTACCAAGTAGTATGAAAAGTAGACCTTCACAAACTTGCGGAGGTGCAAAGCAGTTGATTTTTTTTTTTGGTCACAGAGATCACCTCAAGCTAGTATCTACATCTACAACTTTTTTTGGTCTAAATTGTCATTTACAGTTATCTATAACATCCACACAGTATAGTGCACACGTGCCTCAGCTAATGCTTATGTATAATTTACTTTGTTAACACACATTGTGCTGTGTGTCACAGTCAGAGCAATTCCATTTCATAGAAACTATAACATTTGTTTTCATTCCACCTTGGAACAAGACCAAAAACTTTTGGAACACTGCAGCAGAAATAGAATTATCAAAATCAATGTTTTTATATCAAAACATGTGGATGTGATTAGGAAACTGGCTTGACATGGGGGAAATCCAGGTTCAATTACATAGTTCTATGTAAACCAAACCAGACTTTTTTCTTGCTAGAACATGTTGGATCAGTCAGAATAAAGATTTGAACCTCTTCTTTCTTTAATAATCAGTCTACTCTTCTCTGTCATCCAACTTGCCTTTTTTTTTTTCTTTTGCAAACCACCTTCTCTTGACTAAATTTTTTGAAATGTATTACAGTGAAAAGTTGTTCCGGCGAAAATGACTCACTGTGCCCATAGCTTAGCATGCAAATAGAGCAGAGTCCACTTGATAAGTATAGAAATTCAGTTTCAGGTGTCAAGTGATATGCACAAGATTATGATGCAACTCAGTGAAAAAAGCTGGTTTGGACTGAGACTTGATTGCACTTTATAAAATAGATCACAGTGTTATACATATGAACTATATACTTATTCAGACCTTCTGTTTTTTTCATTTTGTAAAATATATCAACAATGGAATGTATGAAATATGACAACCAAATCAATTTAGAATAATAGCAATTGTTACTTTAACTTCTCAAATCAGATGTATGACCATGAGCATATGAAGTGGGTTTGCTCACATCAACCAATAAGGAACACAAAAACATCTTCCCTAAAGTAAGCCCTGACCTACATATGGCAATAAAAGTCTTTCTTGAAGGTTGGATTCCTGACCCAAACGCCTCTCTTATATTCAAGTGCCTGAGTTGTCTCTCTTGTATATGGACTATATTCACTCCTCATTTGGAAAGGAAGAGAAAGAGATAAAGTAGGGATTAGGGGTTTAGTCACATTTTGACTTGAACACTCAGCCAAGGAAACAAAAAGCACACATTCATTGCTTTCAGTCTAAGGAAGTCTGGACCACGGCTTCCAGATCTCCAGCACACCCATAAACCACCAAACTGGAAGAGATTTTTTAAACAGTAATTTAAAATTAGTAAGGCTTTTGATCCTGTCTCACAGAACATCCTCCTTGGCAAACTGATGAAGTATGCGATAGACAAATCAGAAGTGAGGTGGAATGAAAACTGACTGAACTTCTGGGCTCAAAGTGATGTGATCAGCAGAGTGAAATCCAGCTGGAGGCCAGTCGCTAATGGGATCAATATTGGCTCAACACTTTTTAACATCTTCATTAATGACCTGGATGGTGGGGCAGAGTACACCCTCAGAAAATCTGCAGATGATACAAACCCAGGAGGAGTTATAGACCAAATGGCTGTGCTGCCATTTAGAGGGATTTTGACGGATTAGCAAAATGGGAACTGCAAGAAATTCAATACAGGAAATGTAAAGAAATAACCTGACGCACCAATACAGGCTGGGAGCCAAATGGCTGCAAAGGAGCTTTGCAGAAGAAGACCTTGGGGTCCTGGTGAACAAGAAGTTAAATCTGAACCAATAATTTGTCCTTAAAGTAAAAAATCCAACAATATCCTGTGCTGTGTTAGGAAGAGCAGCAGGCAACTGGAGGTGATATCTGCTCTCTACTCAGCACTGGAGTGAGTGCAGTGTCAAGTTCTGGGCTACCCACTGCAAGAAAGTCATGGGCTTATTGAAGTGATTCCAGTGTAGTGCACAAAGACAATTGAATGACTGAAGCATCCTTCATGTGAGAAGAGGGTGAGAGATCTTGGATCTCTCTGAATCTCAGTGTGGGTCCAGTCTGGAGAAGAGAAGGCTCGGGCAGGGATTTTGTCAATGTGTAGAAGTATTTGATGTAAGGAAGTAAAGATGATAGTCATATTTCTCTCAATGGTTTCAAGGTACAGGATAAGTGACAATGAGCACAAACTGAAATCAGAAAATGACATTTAAATGTAAGAAACTGAGGGTGGTCAAACATGTGAGCCTTTGTCCAGGGATATTATAGAGTCTCTATACCTGGAGGCTTTCCAAACTTGTTTGGCTATGGCTCTGTACTGCCTGATATAGTTGCCCCTGCTTTGAGCAGCAAGGGGTGGACTTGACAATCTCCAGAAATCCCTACCACGCTCAGTTGTTATGTGTAGATCATTCTGAGTGATTCTCCATGTGTTGGTGAAACACAGGTGCTATTTGCTCCTTTTTCTCTTGGTCGCCTTGAATGTGGATTTTTGTGGCATTTGTCTTCATTCCTTCATGTGGATAACTGAGGCAGTTTAATCTGGAATTAAAAAAGAATCACCACCTTAATTGCCCTCCCTTGGACTCTCTCTAAGAGCTTAATATCTTTCTTATATTGTGGTGCCCAAAACTGCACACAAATAAAAAAAACTCACTAATTTACTTAGGATATGCATTCTTTTGGGGCTTGTTTTTTATTTGTTTGTTTATTTTCTCTGAAAGGAGCCAATAAAACTATATTGGCATATGGGATAGGAAAGTGTGCTGATGTTGAACATTACATTACAAGAGAAGACATTTTCCTTCATTTTCTTTACACAACTAACATACATTTTCCATAGCTGTAAGTACTTCTACAAAGTATATCTACTTCTATGGGATTCCCTTTGCAATTAAAACATTTGGATCAGGCATTTACATATGGTTGAAATTTTAGTCATTTTCAGCTGGGGCCAGGATAGTGATTTCAGGTCATCCTAAAACAGGTAATTACTGGCTATTATCTAAAGGACTCCATAGACCGCACTGAATGACAACTTTGACTGATTGTCACTGTCACTTTAGGTACCCATAAAACTTTGTCCAGTGCTGAATCCCACTTGACTGACTGAAAAGCATTTCTTCTCATCAGGTGTGTGAAGTCATTGAAATACATGTCTTCAGCATTCTTTTTCATAACCAGTGCCTAAAGAGTTAAGCTACATACACCATTTTCTTCTGCAGTTTTCAGTGATTCAACCTCTTTGTCAGTTTTAAGACATTTTCATTTTTTGACCTATAAGCAAACCTTCTTTTTTTCTCATTTATTTTTTTCTCCAAGATTTTAAAATGCAGATTCCCCATTAAATTGGGACAGACTAGCTGTATTATACTTTCACAGATGAGGATGTGAGCCTGTTGATCATTAAAAATTCAGATGATCATCTAACTTTGATTAATTTTCATGGTTGGCTAGCAGATGAGTCTGAGTATCCATATGGACTATGAATTTGTGTTCAGATTGAGTCTGGCTTTGAAATATTTATCTTGGAGATGAACCTGACATTTACTACTAGGAAATACAGTTGTATAAGTTAAAAACTTCTTTATGCTATTCTTTATTTAGTGTCTTGTCTCTCCACAGAATGTACAGTTCTTTTAAAGGTAGCAACACAGAAATTTGAGATTTCGAGGTCCTGAAGTGAATCAGAAATTCAATTAACAGGGTACGGACCCTGGACTTCTGAAAAAGAAATTTTAAGAAGCTTAGTAAAAGAATTGCCAGAGGTCCTGTGGGAGACAGTTCTAAAGGGTAAAGGAGCTTAGGAGGTTTATGGACAACTTCCTCCAAGCACAAGAACAGTATATCTTATACCAAGGAAAAGAAGAAGGTATCAGGAAAAAAACTTGCCTAAGCAGGCAAGTCTCAAGTGAGATCAAATTCAGAGAACTTATATACATATAAAACATCTCTGAATACTTTTTTTTTTATATATATATATATATATATATATATATATGAGATGAAAATGAGGTTGGGCTATGAATGAGAAATAGAAAAAATTGTCATGTAGGAATAGTGCTGGAAGATCAAAGATCAACTAGAGATATAACTAACAAAGCCAATCAAGAACAAAAAGAAAAGCTCTCAAGCTACGTTATCAGTAAAAAAAATAAGTAAGGAAAATGGGGGTTTCCTGCTGGATGAGGCAGGTGCCTTAATCAGTGTGATCACAATAGAGGCTGAAGTAGTGGATGTACTTATGTACTTTAACCTGAGTCTTCACCAGCAATGTTTTTTATGCCTTTGTGCATAAAAGAGGGTCTACCTTCTTCAAGAGGTGGGGAATTACCAGTGGTGGAAGAAGAACAAGGCACTATCTCTTGAGAGAAATCAATTCCTGATGGTCTGCTGAATCTCTTTATCAGTATCTTCCTGGAGAGAGAGAATGCATGCCTGTCAAAATGAAGGTGAGGCTTTACTGGGGGCATGCAGTCAATATCCTTGAGGACAGGACCACTATTCAAAGGACCTTGACAAGCTATGAGAATGGGACAAAGGTAACCTGTCTGAACTCTAGAGTGACAGATGAAGTCATGTATCTAAGAAGGCCAACTTCAGAACCAGTTAATTTTGAAATACAGTTTTGCCCTCTGCAATATACAAAAAGGGTATAGATCAAATGAATTTATAATTAATGGAAGTATTCTTTAGTGGGGTTTCCATGAATGGATGGAGTTGGGGGCAAGTATCCAAAAAAAGCAATTTAGTTTTATATATAATTAAAACATATTTTAATAAGAAACTCACAGGTACAACAAAGGATTCTTCATTTATCTCAGTAGAACTGCAGTCAGTAATATTAGAGAATTGATTTTTATTTATTTCATATAAATGGAAATTTTCTTCATCCAGAAACTTTAAAGGCTTAGGTAAAATATCGTACTATATATCAAAACAATGACAAAGTATAACCATTGGCTTTCTAAACATGCTTTAAAGAATCATTATTTCAAGAGTCTTATCAAATAAGAAGTGTTGGATTATTCCTGATCATTGACAAACCTTTTGTAGACAATTTTAACCAAAGTCAATTCAGTTTACAATACAACTTCCCAAATAGTTACATTGGCAAAGCGAGGCAGCAAATTCTGTGACAGATGCAATATCAAGTGGTTTGGGAGGATGAACTTCTCCAGACTCATCTGAGATGACTGAACTCAGTTGGGTTGAATTGCCTTGGATCAAGTAACTACTCTTTTATAACAGCCTGTCTCATTGTAGTTTCTTTTGAATCTACACTTGGATTTTAGGATTTCCTTTGCATGAATTCTCTGGGTATGGTATTCTCTCCCAAATGGACTTAGCAAGTCTTTCAGTTTAGATGACTCTGGGTGAACATACGCATCTAATGGCAATATGCCGTGTTCCAGCAAATTTCCATTAGGTGCGTGTGTTCACCCAGAGTCATCTAAACTGAAAGACTAGCTAAGTCCATAAACTTTGTTAAATATGAATTTAAATGCACAAGTGCTTTATAATATATAATTTCTGCATTGTTTTATATGCTACACAATGATTTTGTCTCTCTTATGACTTCAGATAAAGACCAGACATGAAAGCAAAGAGATCAGCTGTAGGGCAGAAGTGTTTTACTCAGTGATTCCTAACCATGAGCTATGATTTAGCTGTGATACCAACTTTACCCAAAATATTAGAGGAGAGAAGCAGTATTTTCTTGTGAAAGAGAAGTGAAGTTTAATTTAATGGCAGTACATTTAAATTAACATTTCTCATTTAGGTGCCAAACTCAATTGTAAAGATTCATTTTC